>NC_065521.1:35807173-35832437 GCF_006386435.1 Epinephelus moara | reverse complement strand
CGTCTCCTCGTTCAGGAAAAAAAATTACCACGAAAAACAGAAAAAAATTACCACAAAAAAAAAACAGAAAAAACCCCCAAACAAACCAAAAAACAGAAAAAAGTACACCGAAAAACAGAAAAATAAATAAATTACTCCGAAAAACAGAAAAAATTACTCCGAAAAATAGGGCTTTTTTTATTTGTCAAGTGGATGCAATAGGCTTCCGTACCTATTTGAGTTCAGCCTCACAGAGGAGCTGTCATATGGCTGCAAACCCTTGTTGAATAAATTAGTAATTTTCAAAATGTTAACACATGTAAGAGCCTCTTTTATTATTCTATATACTTACACACATCATATGACTCATAATTATTTAATGTGACTGTCATACTTAGTGAAACTTTTCTACTTTTGCTGTGAAAAATTTAAAAATAGACTTTACTCTATCAGGGTTGTGTTTATGTGGCTGCTGTTATCTCATTGGCTCTCAGTTTGGAACGTCTTCTCTGATTGGCTGCTCACACAAGCCCTGTCCGGAAGCTAATTGGTTCACCTGGCAGCAACTATTTCCCACCTGTTCTTCTCTGCGTGTAGTTTTACTTCCAGGAACAGAGCAGCTGTCGGACTCGGAGGGGAGAGAGGAGCAGTGTCGCTATGGACTGACACCTGAAAACTGCTGTTTGAGTTTTATACGAGTCAGCTTCACCTACATCCGGTGAGTTATCAGGAAACTACGTTGGTGTGTGCTTTATTCACGGACACAGAGGAGTTATGAGGAAAGAGTTGTTTAGTTTAGACTTTGGTGTTTGTCTGATAATGTTGTTTAGACTGGTGTGTGTGAGCCACTTTCCTGAGAACACACTGTGACCTCTTGTTACACTTTTATAGGCTTTTATTTTATTGTTTCCTGCAGCTGAGCAGGTTCCAAGAGTGTGACTGACCCACTTTGCACAGATGTGTCAGGGAAATATTCCCCCATATTATGCTCTATAAAAGCCTGGATTTCCTCTCTGAGCTGACACACTGATCACTGGTGTTTAACCACTGAATATTTGGTGGCTTAGTGAGTCCAGGTTGAGTCAGGGAAAGCACAAATATTTGCACCTAAATGTCAATAATCCTGATTTTGCTGGGACAAGGTGCCAAGCTAAACATTAATGAAATATTTCTGTTCACTCCAGCAAGTTGTGAGTTGCGCAACATGAACTTTTGTTTACTGTTAATCATTAAACCAGCTCTCTCACTGCCCTTGAACACATACTTCACATTTTTTAGACCCCTTTTCTTTTCCTTTTTTACAATCACATATAACTCGTGATTGTAGACTGTAAATGATGATTCCTCTGGTTGTAAATCTGGCTCACAAACTGCGCAGCTGTTCTCACAGTAAACACATTAAAGACTCAGAGCTGATCATCCCCCTTTTTTATAGTTTGAAGTGTTTTATCTGCCTAGTTGTAATTCAAGTGGAACGCCCGTGAACATCAGAGCGCCGGGCTGAATTTAAAAGTCGTCTTTGAGATGTGGAAGCAAGCAAAGTGACATTCCTGTCACTATTAAATCCTGACTCAGCTGTGGGTGTAGCGAGCTGTCCTGCTGCCGCCCTACAGGTTTGTTGCCTTGTTCAGGTTCATGAGAGAGAGAGAGAGAAAGAGGGAGAGGTGTTGGCTGCTCTCAGCCTGGACACTTGTTCCTCTCTCTGCTGATGTGAATGGGCCGATGGGAGGGACAGTAATTAACAGCTATTAAAGCTTTCACCAAAAGGCCAGTGGGTGTTTTGTCAACTCGTCCTTGTTGCCAGAAAACATGAGTGAATGTTGATGTTGGTGATCAGGTTTTTCCTTCAGCTGTCCTTGTCATGTCTTCATGTCAGCAAGACTTCTTCTAAGGCTCTTTGTCACTGCCTGAGATGAGTGGTTTCCAACCTGGCTTATATAATCCTGAAATCCTGAGTTATAATTTCCTTCCAACTTGAATATTTAAACTCTTTTTTTATGAAAGCAAGTGAGAGAAAAATCTGTCGGTGTGACGAGAACATGTCTAAATCAGTTTGTAAAGTTGGGCAAAGTATTCTTCATCATTCTAGAGCAGCAACTTACCTTCTTCTTTCTTGTTTCAACACAGGGACACTTATTTCTTTAAAGAAATCTTGAAACACGCTAATTTCTGTTGGAAACATTTTGACATTCTCACTGCACTCTACCTTAGCGTTTCCATTTATTTTAAGAAAATTAGGATTTAATTACAGAAAAAATATGGAGACTTTTAACGGTAACAAATCAAATCCTTTTCCTTGTCAAATATGGGATGATTTTACATCTTTTGGGCTATAAAAATCCTTTAAATGAAAAAACATCAGAGAGGAAAAACCGCTCATAAATCACAGTAGACATCACTTCATTTTATGATCAAGAGCTAACACAAAAATTGGAAGCTTGGGAAAACAAAAAAACAAAAAAGTTCAGGTGATACACCCAACGAAGACATGTTACAACCCATGTATTATAATCTGTATATAAATCATGTACTTTGAAACTGTTTGTCCATATTTAAGAGGAAATAGAAAGTTTCTCTCACTGGAAACCACAGGTTTGGTGAAACCAAGTCATAGCCAGTCAGGGCCGGCCCGTGGCATAGGCAAATTAGGCAAATGCTAAAGGCGCCATCATCCATCAGGGGGCCACAATTGGGGGAAGAAAAAAAATCAAAATGTTTATCTTTTACCTTTTTTTTTTTTACTAATATTATTACTACTGTTATTTTGAAATTTGACATAAGGCCACACAACGTAACTAAAATAACAGAGAGCTCAATATACTTTACCTGCTCTCTGGGAGAGATGGGCGAGTTATCCAACATCATGTGAACCCCAAAACATGCTGTATTGTTCTCATGTCAGTACCACAAAAGCTCTCTGGTGCCCACTCAGCTACCACGACACTACTGAGAGGAGTGGATGTGGAGAGGAAGAAAGAAAAAAAACAAAAAACAAATCCATGTTGAAATCAGCAGAAGGAGAGCTAGTTATCGTTACCTCTAATCAGGTTACAGTGATGGGAAGACTCACCTAGGGTAGGGCTGGCACTGATAGCCAGGATTTTAGAAGTACTTTGATTTTTTTTTTTTTGTTGTCAGACATCCAGAAATGAAACCTCTATATGATTATAGTTATTTGAATTTTTCACATTTCATTCAGTTACATTTTGTATAAATGTAATTTACCAAAAGGCTGTTTTTGAGTCCCATCTTCATACTATCAGGCAGAAATACTGAATCCTAAACAGCATTTCTTTTTGGGTGGAAGTCATTTTTAAATATATTAAAGGGACAGTTCACCCCAAATCAAAAATATTTTATACTGCTTTTCCTCTTACCTGTAGCGCTATTTATCAGTCTAGATTGTTTCGGTGGGAGTTGCTGAGTGTTGGAGATATCAGCCGTAGAGATGTCTGCCTTCTCTTGAATATAATGGATCTAGATGGCACTCAGCTTGTGGTGCTCAGGGAAACAGCAATGTCTCTTTACAGAAATCATGACCTGGTTACTCAAGATAATCCACAGACCTTGTTGTGAACACTTTCATGTAGGAACTATTTTTTTTCTACTGCATCACTGTGCAGAAGGAAGCGTGCATCTACTGTTAAATCCCGTAGCACAACTGAGCTAGCTAATGTTACAGCTCAGCCAAGGAGGACGCCATTAAAGTTCACTTCTCGGGCTGTCACAAACATGGGCCTCTCATCCATGAGTAGATGTGCACTTTCTTCTCCCTGGTGACACGTTTGGTGGGTGGTGCTGTCACAAGCACAAGCCTCTTGTTGACAAGTAGATGCACGCTTGCATGATACGGTTGGTGAGTGTACTTCAGTACAAAAAAAATATGAAACTGCTCACAACAGGGTTTGTGGAATCTTTTGAGTACTGAACTACACCCACAAACCGTATCACTGTGCAGAAGGAAGCGTGCATCTACTCATGGATAAGAGGCTCGTGCTCGTGACAGGGTGAGATGGAAACATCAATGGTATCCTCCATAACTGTGCTTTAACGTTAGCTAGCTCAGTCGTGCTAAGTGAGCTAGCAGTGGATTCAGTGATGCGGCTGGCAGGTGAGGTTTGAAAGAAAGAAAATAGTTCCTACATGAAACTGCTCACAGCAAGGTCTGTGGATTCTCTTGAGAAACCATTATGTTCAAAAATACTTGAGTGTGCCTCTAAAATGCCCTCCATGTGATAGTTACTTTAATTGAGGGAATGTAAATTGACTCACTTAAACCTCTAAAGTCACAGAAAATTATAGATGACATGACCTCACTGTCTTCAATGTTTGCTGCAGCTCTGAATAAAAATGAGCCACTGATTGATCTTTCACCTTGTTTAAGCTGCTGCCATAAAATGCAGTTTATTACATGAAAAATCTCTGAAGCTGCTCCCATTATTTTAGGAACATTTCATGTAACGCACAATTGAAATCTGAACTGTCTGGTGCTGGCAGAGGGGACATATTGTTTACGGTGAATGAGTGTCTGCGCCTGGCTCGTCCTCAGAGGAACCTCATGCCCCAGTAATTACGGCGATAACTCACAGCCGTCGCGGCTCAGAGACCTCACGTCATGTCGGAGGCTAATTCGCAGACAAACCGTGACACTGACTCGTAACGGGAACCATTAATTCCGTTGCTCTTATATGTTTAATCAAATGTTCTCGGAGATAAGAGGAACAATGAAGTTGGCTTTGCTCTGCTTCCACGAACACACCTGAACCTGATTGTGCAGCTGTGGCTACACGATGAATAAGTCATATAACAAGTTGTTAAGCTTTTGTCTCTGGGTACAGTATATTGCATGTGTGTGACCTATTTAGCAAAAATCCACTCCAGTCTGTTAACCCAGAGCAGATCAAATATTACCCTTTCATGTCTCAATCATAGCTCATTGTTGGTGGTATTTGCCTCTGGCACTTGCTCATGCACTTTAAGCACTTAAAAGGGAAAGTACAGAGGTAATAACTCTGCTTTAAGTGGCCTTTTGAATTTCTTTACTGCCCTGTTTGTTCCTAACTCAGCCCTCTATTAGTGAGGATTTTGAAAAACCCCGTCCTTGTATGTTTTCAGCAGACGAGGAGCCAGCTCTAATCCCTCTCATATTTGGCTGGAATGCTTTCCTCATGCCTGACCTGTCAGTAGTAATACACACAGGATAACAGGCAGGAAACACATGTAAGCAGTGTAGTGCTGCAACATAACACAGCATATCAGCTGTCTTTACACAGATTGCACACGACTGGGGGATGTCATGCGTATTCACAAACAAAGATGAGCATTTTTCGCTTGATCGCTGAGTCATAGTGACTGGAATACTGATTAATAAACCACTTAAGGCATCACTATGACTCCTCCTCCATTTGCACAGCACAACCTGTGTGTGTGCCAGAGGTGGATGAAGTCATTGTTTTGCAAGTCACAAGTATGTCTCAACTAGTCATGGCACTCAAGTTCCAGGTCAAGACTGACAAGTTTCAGGACAAGTCACAAGTGAACCTTGGGGTGGGGGAGCCCCTCTGTGCGGAGTTTGCATGTTCTCCCTGTGTCAGCGTGGGTTTTCTCTGGGAACTCCAGCTTCCTCCCACAGTCCAAAGACATGCAGGTTAATTGGTGACTCTAAATTGTCCGTAGGTGTGAATGTGAGCATGAATGGTTGTCTGTCTCTATGTGTCAGCCCTGTGATAGTCTGGTGACCTGTCCAGGGTGTACCCCGCCTCTCGGCCAATGTCAGCTGGGATAGACTCCAGCCCCCCCGCGACCCCCAACAGGATAAGCAGTTACAGAAAAATGAATGAATGCTTTTTAAGTTGTTTTTGTATGTGAACGAAATTGTCATTGGTATCATTTTATCCAACTGGCACTCAGTGAGATAACGTCAGTGCTTGATGGTTTTCTCCTGCAGCTTGTTTGGATGCTTTCGGATCAGTTCAAACAAAGTGGATCTGGGGTATGATGTGTCGACTTGCTGGGAGTGAATAGTGTTAATGTTAGTTGATTCAGGAAATGGAGGGAAATTAATTAATTTGTGGCAAACTTCTTCAATGAAATGCTTTTTAGTCTTTGGTTTTAGGGGAAGGTGTCAAGTATTTTTTAGTCAAAAGGCTCAAGTCCAAGTAAAGTCACGAGTCACTGTTGATAAAGTTCAAATTGAGTTGAAAGTATTTGAAATTTTTTAAGTCTAAATTCTTCAAATTTGTGACTCAAGTCCAAGTCATGTGAATCGAGTCCACACCTCCTTATACCATACCTTATACTGGGGCAACTGTGGCTCAGAGGTACAGCAGGTCATCCACTACTTGGAGGATCGGTGGTTCAATCCCTGGTTCCTCCAGTCCGCATGTTGAAGTATCCGCGGGCAAGATACTGAACCCAAATTGCTCCTGATGGCTGTTCCATTGGTGTGTGAGAGCATGTCAATGGTTACTGAGTCACAGGTGGCACCTTGTATGGGTGTGAATGGGTGAATGTGACGTAGTGTAAAAGTGCTTTGAGTGGTTGGAAGACTAGAAAGGCGCTATACAAGTGCAGTCCATTTACTATTTACTATCTTACTACAGCTGTTTAATGTTATAAAGCATCATACTCACATCAGTTAGAATGGAAATGCAAATACTGGACCATATTGCTTCGAATTTTCAAATTCTAAGTAGAAGAACGGTAGGCCTATATTTCTTCTTTCAGAGGTTACGTACTCACAAAGTTGAGGGGTCATGAACTCCATATAGTAGTTTACCTACATTTTGCAGTAGCTTGCTGGTAGTTCACATTCATATTTGAGTTGTCATTTAAGTAGTTAAATTACTTTTTGACTTATTTTGTGTGTGTGTGGTTATCTAGTGAAACTAAAAACAATTTTGAGCCATAAAGGAGAGGGATGATTTTTTTTATCTTACCATTGCTTCTCTACTTTGACCACGGTCAGAGGTATTGATTTATGCTATTTATTAACAAATGTTCAGAGAAGTTGTTGGATGCTATTTTAGAAGTTATGTATCTAACTGAGGAATCCTGTTTGCAACATCACCACCTGGACCGTATTTTTTGTTTTGTATTTATTAAAATTTAGTATCACATGTACCTTGCTAGTTTGATCAAGTAGTTTGAACCAGTGATTGGCAAAATGAAGAAAATAAAATATCACGATATTTTCGACCATATACCTCGATATCAACACTGTGATTATACTGTAGAGTAGACTATTGGTGTCTTGGCAAAATGATTACACAATGAGATTTTTGATAGATAATCATAAGTATTGTGGACATAGTGACTAAGTGGGTAAAGGCAAATAATAGAACATCTAGGACAGTCTGGTAAGATCAGAAAATGACATCACTTTCCTGTAACGCACCTTTAAAACCAGGTAGAGACAACATGTCTATGACTTGATAAATTTTGATCCTTTCCTTTAACATACTAAAACCCTAATGAGCTATGGACTTCATCTTACTCTGTGTGGTGTAATGTGTGAATAAAATGTTCACTAATTCATCCAATAATTCACATAATGACTTGATGAGCATGTCTGGTTGTGTTTAATACATCACAGTGGCAGTGAAATAGGAGAACTATTACATTATGAGGATCATTTCGCTATCAGCTGTAATTTATGGCACTCATTTATCACAGTAATGGAACCATTTGACAGTAATAGTTGTTGCTGTGGTGTTTACAAACCAATCTTGTGAACTATTTAAGATTATGAAAGGCTCCATTTCAGCAGGTCAGTTTTTGTATTTGATAAATTGTGTCAAGGAGATAGCGGCGCCACATAAATTTCATCTGATTCCAGTTTTTGTCCCGTTCTTAAATTCTCTCCTTGACCTTTTCAGATTCTCTCTCAGGCTGATTCTTGGTGAAATTTACACAATCAAAAGGGGACCGCGAGGCCCAGGTCCTGCCCTCGTCCTCTTCCTTGTGCAATGCCGAAGAGTGACACGTGGCCAGGCGGCGTTGCCATGGAATCCTTGAGCAATTTGGACAGTGCCGGGAGCTGTGACAGTGTAATCAGCATGAACTCTGGCTATGTGAGTGCTGCTGTAGATATACTCATCTCAGTCTTCTGTCCTGCTCACCGTGTGTCTTATCTGTTCCTTA
This sequence comes from Epinephelus moara, assembly GCF_006386435.1. Lineage (NCBI taxonomy): Eukaryota > Metazoa > Chordata > Actinopteri > Perciformes > Serranidae > Epinephelus > Epinephelus moara. The sequence goes on along the minus strand of NC_065521.1, from coordinate 35,824,316 downwards.
TCTTTACTGTTACTCTAGTTTCCTCTGGCCTATCTGAACATTATTTTTTTAAAGGAACACTTGACCCATAAAATGAACATATGTATATCAATTACTCACCCCGTGTGACACTGAATTCATAAAGAAAACTGTGTTTTTCTCACAAGCCTCCACAGTGAACGAAGAATCCAAAAAGAGAAAATTCTTGATGAATTGAAGTCATAGGGGTCCACGTTTAACAGCAGCAAAACTATATCAAAGCATTCAGTTTGCAAGCTCTCACACAACTCCTGCAGTATAATCCAAGTCTCATTTATCTAGTCATAGCGCATTTGTTTTTGCTAAAACCTTACTATTTAAAACACATACACAGTCTCACACATGGACGAATAGTGTTCTTGGAGCAGAGGTTAAACATACGTGCTTACCCAGGAGTGCTACTTGTATGTGGAAGTGCATTAAATAGTGAAGTTAGGAAAAATGAATGTCTTTGGGAAGTACTGAGCAACTGCATAAATGAGACTCTGATTATATTGCATGAGCTGTGTGACAGTTTGTGAAGTAATGTTTCAGCCCGTTCTTATTCCCAAGTCATCAAAAACCGATGCTTTCTCATGCCCCTCTGTGTGATGTTGACGACAAAAGCACCATTTGGCGTCTCAGTAAATTCCAATGTAAACCCATCCCGTGTAATATTTGATGCTCAGAGGAACCAGTGGAGTATAAAGAGCGAGGGTGTCAGTGTAGGGTGGGTGGGCAAAATAAACACAGACTTTCAACCAGGAGACCACTGTTCACAGTTTTATTGAAACATTATGTAACTTATGTCCGTCTGTGATGTACTTTACAACATGTTAAGAAGTTATTTTAACACAAAACATGTTTTTTCCAAACCTAACCAAGTAGTTTTGTTGCCTAAACCTGACCCTGTCCTTTGACAACTCGAACCTACAACTCTAGAGCCAGTTTCATCCAGAAGAAAGCTATGTGTCACATACATGTGTTATAGGGTGCAGCTAACAGAGCTGGGGGTAGGTAAAAAATGTGCAAGTCATAAGCAAGTCTCATGTCTCAAGCAAGTCCCAAGTCACTGTGATGGAAATCAGGCAAGTCAAGTCATTGGTCAGGTCATGCAAGTCACAAGTCAAGTCATACTCACAAACTCATAAAGATAATAAAGCATTAACTGCACCCAGTCATGGAATGTAACTTAACATATTTACTCAGGTACTGTAAGTACAAATCTGAGTCTTCTCATGCCACCGTCTACCTCTACTCAACTACACTGAACTGACAGCTTTAGTTACCAGTTACTTTTAGATTAAGATTTTGCACTTGAAACTGTTCAAATGTTCAAGTACAGCTGGAACTATGAGTCAATTATTGAACTGACAGAAAATAAATTTGCCTCCATTTTGATCATCATCTTGTCATTTTGTAATGCAAAACATTTCTTGGTTCCAGCTTCACAAATGTGAGGACTATTTTTTACTGCTTTTGCTTTTTGTTATTTAATAATTTTTATGTTGAGGTTTGAACTGTTGGTCGGACAAAAGCAAACATTGTGAAGGTGTGATGCTATCTCTCACCATTTCCAGAATTTTTCCAAACCAAATAAATGGAGAAAATAATCAGCAGGTTAATGGTCAAATCATGTGACTGGAGTCCCCCACCTCTGCATCTAATAGAGATGTGAAAGGGTGCCTTTGATGTTGCTATCACACACGAGTGGCGTGAGAAAGTGTTGACGTCTTGGGATGAGAACTCTTTGGATGTATTGATACTGTTTTGCTGTTGTTAAATGTGACCTCCTTTCTACTTCTGTTCATTGGGAATTTTCACAGTTTTTGGATTTGTCGTTCAACCTGGAGACGTGAGAAAAACATGAATTCAACATAACGCAGGATGAGCAATTGATGTACAAATGATCATTTTGTGGGTGAAGTATTGCTTTGCAGTGCTTCTGTCCTTTGTTGCACTGGGAAAAAAAGAAGTGCATCAGGCTGTGATCATGTCTTTAACATTTACAGTAAATATTAGAAGGTCAAATGAGAGGAAGTGAATCTGTTAAAGGTTAAATACTCATGTTTGGTCAGGCAGTTTCAGAGAGTTTTCTGTAAAGATGACCAGAGGGGGGAAGATCTCACACTGTTCTCATGCACCTGCAGTCACCTGAAATAAATTCCTCTGACAGGCCAATATAGAATGAAAGATGGCCAAGGACGGGACAGGAGTGGTGTAATTAGTCATTCCTTTGCAGCTGTTTGAACACTAAACAACTTTGACCTATTGTTCCTGTTCTGTCGCGGCCGTGTTAAGGGTTAAAAGGAGGACAGAGAGAGCTGAAGAGTTGGGAAACTGTTTTAATGTTTGTTTTTTCATATCTGTTATTCTGTGTGCAGAGTGAAGACAGTATGGAGCACTTATCAGCAGAAGAGAGGGCGTGTCTCATGTATCTGGAGGAAACAATTGAAGCGCTGGAGGTGCAGGAGGACAGCGGCTTATCCAACGATGAACCAGATCTTGGGTTACAGGCCGACAAAATGGGTCGGATGAAAGTAAATGGTATGTTCATGTCATGACATATCTTACATGCACAGTTTACACCCAAATAACATCAATCACTGGACTACCAACTGTATTAATTGTGTTTTTCTTACTTAGACATTTCCAGTTTCAAGTCTGATGAGTCCTCAACCATCGCAGACAAAGCTGAGCATCACGCTCTGAATCAGACCTCAGAACCACAGTCCTTTCCCAGCCCTGCAGTCAACACGACAGCTTTCGACACATCAATGGACTTCATGACTCAAGACAAACCTCCTGTTACTGAATCAGTTCCCGATAGCAAAACCCACCCCTCACCTCATGAGCTGTGTGTGACCAAAGATGAAGATGGTAATCTTATAATTGTCCCAAGCGCCAGCCTCTCTGCTGCTGAGTCCACTGGGGCCTCTGAGATCGATGTGGGTTTTATCCCTCCTCCCTCAGACTTCATGGATGAGCCAGCTCTCCCTCCACAGCTGCCGAAAGTGAAAGACCTTTTTCCATCAGCAGGAATATCCGTTAACAAGCCAGGAGGAGCTATTGACTTGGAGGTGCTGCGGCAGAGAGCCTCTATGAAGAGCCCCTCTGTGGCCCAGGAGCCTAAAAGCAAGCCACCAGAACTGAATCTACCACCTGTCAGCTCTCCTCCCTTAATGACTCCTCCTCCTCCTCCTCCTCCTCCTCCTGAAACGCCTGAGCCCAGAAGTCCACCTGTTGTCGCCCCTAAGCCCAAGAAGCTTCCTGCCAACATTATTCTGAAGTCACACAAAGCAGCAGCCGCTGGCTCTGATGGCAACTTGGGATATTCAGCGCCCACTAATGGTGACCGGGTCTTGCTGGACCCCCAGAGGGTCCGCCTTGAGGCCCTCAGAAAGCTCGGCTTGCTGCCTGCTGATGCAGATCAGGGCCCTTCCGTCAGCCCTAAACTCTCTCCCAAAACAAGAAGGTCATGGGCAGCTCCTTCTTCTCCAGTCAGTTCAACCACTTCATATACACCACCCTCCACACCCTCCACACCATCTTACAGCCGTGTGAGCAGCCCACCTCCTGCCTCTGTCCCCCTGCAGGCTCCTGCAGCTGAGTCACCATCAGATACTTCTACAGCTCCTGCAGACCTGCCTGCTGACGTTCTCCCAGCACCTGCTGCTTTCAGTGACCACGTCAAGCCACCACTGTTCAATAATGAACTGTCTGCTGCTTCAGAGGCCACAGTTAATACACACGATAACACCCCTCCTCTCACCCCTCCTGCCCTGACCAATCATCTAACCCCACCCAGGGTCAAAAGTGTCAAATCAAACACTCTGGAGCGCTCTGGTCTGGGTCTAAGCAGCTACATGGCAAGTCAAGGCTTGAATGAGGCCAGTCAGGGTGTCGGTGGCGAGCAGAGCCCAGGTAGGCTACGTAACACTCGGGCACGCCCCGCCTCTCTGGGGAGTGGGAAAGAGTTTTCAAGTTCTCATGGAGGGGGTCCACAGGTGAGCCGTGCCGCCAGCAAAGAGCCGGACTTACGGAAGTCCCTGCCTGTCTACACCGGCCCTCATCATTCTGGAGACTCTCAGAAGCTGCCTCGATCACAAGGCATCAGTGTGCTGATCTGTCCTCGTTCAGAAAATGAAGAAGACCGGCGCGAGGCGCTGAAGAAGCTGGGGCTGCTCAGGGACTGAGGAGTCAAATGTTACACCTCATCTGCCTGCCACACCCCCCCGCAGATATTACATGTAAAGGAACATAACAGATTGATACACGGTTGATGAAGACATTACAGAACTTTCGGGAAGCAGCTTAACCACATATATTTATGCATTTTCATTTTTACTGTGTTACCCTGACACTGCCTCATGTGACTTGAACACACTGACAGTCATACACACACTTGCATCTCCTTGTTACTCACATTGTACAGCCATATGTACAGTGTTTTATTTCTCATGAAACTGGAACTTTTTGGATTTTCACTCACTCTCTCTGTAGCTGTGGTTTTTGTAAATTAAAAATATTGTTACTTTTAAGAGGCAACGATGAGTTATTTTGTCATTTTGATATGTGTCTTGTGATCTGCAGGTATGAACCTTTTTTCTTTGTCACCGTGTGCTGTCACAAGTTAGTCTTTGTTTCAGTGACACCACTGTGAAGCTAGTTCCTCTCCTAGTTCTCCTTTTAGATAGTTTCACTGTTGTCTACTTTCACTTCCTAAAATCCAATGGATTGTTTTTTTTAGCTCTCTTGACCACAGGAACTTTTTTAGCAAGCGCTGGCTAATATTCAGTTTTTTGTGTACTTGCAGTAATACTTCACCCACAGAATTTCCATTTGTTTATCAGTTAGTCACACCACTTTAGCTTGAATTCGTTAAGAAAACTGTTTTTCTCACATGCCTCCAAAGAAATGAGTGAACATTGATTTACTGATTGATTGGGGAACACATTTAACAACAGCAAAAATATATAAACACATCTGTTTACAATCACACAACTTGTGCCACATAATCTCAGTACTGGAGTTTGGCTTTGAAGAGTGTACGTTTCACTCTCAGTTCAGTTTTAAATTGTAATATTATGGCAAAAAGCATGTGTTTGGGAAGTATTAAGTATATGACTGGGTAATTATACTGCACAAGCTGTGTGACCATTTGTAATCTGATGTTTTGACAAAGTTTTGGTTAAACCAAAGACTTAAAATAATGTATGTAGCTGGCAGTGTTGGGTAAGATACTTGGAAAATATTGAAAAAAGTCTCACTACATTGAAACCCAGAGTAATATAGCAAGCTAAGTTCCAGGAAAATGGTGAGTATTGCCAAGAAAAGCCAATAGTAAAAGCAGCAAGCAGAATAAACTGGAGGATTAGGATGTGATGTCATACGGAAGTGTTTCCCTTATCTACATACCTCAGTCACATTACTTATCCTCAGTGTTATCCAGACCTTCACAGAAAAACAAGTCCACTTCACTTCAGAGTTTTTCCTGAGAAAATTGCTTATAACTTTTGTGGATGCTACCGTGCTACTCAGTCATTTAATCAACTTTACTTCTGAAAAACTATTTGGCTCAGAAAGTAGTGACGTTACCACCATGCAACTGAGAAATGCAGTTAAAGTAGTAAGGACACCACTGCTCAACTGTGTTAGCTGGCATGATGTTACCTATTGGTTTATGGACTCCCATTTTAAAGGCCTTGAGTTCGGTATTTCTGCCATTACCAACTTTTTTTGGAGCCAGAAGGGATCATACTTAAGCGAGGGGCTGGCATTGTGGAGGAGTGAGGGGTGGGTCTGACTGAAAAGCCGAGGACGCTATCTGAAGACAGCCTGTCATTCAGAGCTGCCCACACTTAATTATGAGTAATTTTAAACCTTAATAAAATGTAAACGGTTGAGTTATGACAAGACACACCCCTTACAGTTGTCATGAATGTTGAAATCAGCTGTAGCGACTCAGTCAAAATTAGCTGTAAAACCTGCTGGTTGGCGTAGCTTGGCTGTGTTACGAGGTCCGGAGTAGGCCTCAACATGTTAATTTCTGCTGTAGCCTTCTGCAGCCAGCCTCAAGTGGCCATTCAAAGAAGTGGCACTTCCATGTTGGCTTCATTTTTCAGCCCTGTGAGTTGCCGCTTGTGTTAAACATGATCCCCAATCAGTAAATCAGTATGTTCACCATTTTCTGTGGAGGTATGTGAGAAAAACAACGTTATTTTAAGGAATTCAGTGTAACACGGTATGACCAACTGATTTATAAATGATCATGTTGTGGGTGAAGAATTCCTTTAACATGAGCTGCATTTAGTGCTCAGCGCAGTCGAGGATTTTACATCATAATTAAAGGGTGTTGATTAAATGAATAAAAATGTGTGTGCTGCATAGCTGGAACATACCTTACTGTAACTCCCAGCACATAGCCAGTGGCCACTGGATGATAGGAATCTGAAACATGCGGTTTGCATAGTGACGCATATGTCAAAACTTATGAGCTTGTTATACAATGGTGTCAGTTGTATGAGCTGATCTAACAACTTTTATTACAAGCAGTCTTATAGTTTTTTGGTGTCTACGTGCCAAGTCACAGATTTCCTTTATGTGCATTTGGAATATGTCATTTGTTTTCGTCTGGTGGCATGTGAAGCCCTCGTGTCACGTCAAATCGTAAATTGAGGCACCAGTTTTTTTTGGCTCAGCTTCAGCAGCTTTTTATCTGATGGGATGGCAATAGAACCGGTGCAACCTGTTTTCTCCTGGTTTAGCCTTTATGCAACACCTTTGCTGCTCATTATGGCACATTACTGAGCAGACAGTCGGTCTGAAAGACGTTTTATCGCTGCTGCAGGCTTTCAGAGACAAATAGATTTGCTCTATTCTGTAATTTGATGTAAAGGTCACCCACGGATGTGAAAATTAAGCTCAATTTGAAAGCTAACTCTCTGAGTAGGTATTTCCACCACATTGCTGCAATATAGAGTTTGTATAGAAAACAGTAAGTGTTTGATGCAACTTACTTTTCCTTTTTTTTCTTAACTTTCTAGACAATGTTGCAGGCCTTCCACGTCTAAAAGTCCCCAGCATTTTGCTGGTAACACAGTACAGGGCGTCCCAACTGATAATCATCACTCTTATCTTTTATTGTGCAATTAGATCTACACATAGGTGTGTCGTCTCTGAATAACTGCATCAGTGCCAAGTGCACACTTTTGTTGTCTCGATCACACCCTGGAATTCTTCTCAGTGTGTATTTTAATCCATCAAAACAATTTGCATGGTCTATAAACAGAATACTTTCACATGTTTGTATATTTGTAGACATTTTTCCAAAGGAAGTAAATACCTGATCTGTCAGTGGCTTTAAACAAGAGCCAAGTCAAAAAGGATTTGAATGTTGTTTGAATATTTTAAAGATAAACCACGTGTATTTTTTTTTTTTGCATTAGAGATGAATAAGACATTGTACTTTCAAGACACCAAAGGGTAGTAGTAAGTAAATTATCATTGGTGTTTTGCATTATTCTTAGTTTAGCTTCTAGCGAAAATCCTCTTTCGCTGCAAAGCCGAAAGAAGAGGGAGCAGTTACGTGCTGTCAAACCAACACAGGCTGCTTTGTGCTGCTCTGTGGCATGTTGGTATGTGAGCTATCTTTCCTCTCCACCTGCTCTGTCTGTTGTCCCGCTGCCAGCAGACCTGACTGACAAGGACCCAGTGACAGTTCCTGTCACTTTCACTCTTACCCTCCGAGGCATCATAGATCAGTTGCTATGAATAACATACCATATCAGTCTGCATATCTGCATTCTCAGTGTGAAGAAATTACAAAGACTTTAGATGGGATTCGAGATGAGGAGAGAAGTTGACTCTTAAGCCGTATCATCACCATGTGATAATGATAAGGCAAAGAGGCTGCCACTTTGGTTTATTAAGTAGAGTACAACTGTGCTTGCTCATAGTTTTGCCAAAAATTGTAGAAGGTCTTACAGGATGTCCTTAACTCTGTAAACCAGCAGCGTGAACACCTGATTATTATTCTACAGCAGAGTTTTTCAAAGTGGGAGGTGAGCCTGCAGGGGGGGTGCGAAAGAGAGACGAAAGGGAGGTGAAAGGGACAGGTGCACGCTGTTGTGTCAAAGTCTGTTTCCCCGTAGATATGTTTCCCCTTACCTCAAAGGGATGGTTCACCCCTATATCAAAACTACGTGTTTTACATCTTACCTGTAGTGATTTTTATCAATTCAGATTGTTTGGTGTGAGCTGTTGAGTGTAGCAAAACAAAAAACAAAACATTTGAAAAACTCAACAGCAACGTCTCTTTCCAAAAATCATGACCCAGTTACAAATCCACAGGCCTTGTTGGAGCAGTTTCATGTAGGAACTATTTTCTTTCCACCAAACTATACTCGCCATATGTATCACTGTGCAGAAGGAAGCGTGCATCTGCTGCTAGCTCACCTAGCGCCACTGAGCTAGCTAACGTTACAACTCAGCCAAAGAGGATATTACTAATATATTCATCTCGTGCCGTGACAAGCATGAGCTTCTTGTTAATGAGTAGATGCATGCTTCCATCGGGCAGTGATAGGGTTCTGACGTGAAACTGCTCACAACAGGGTCTGTGGAATATCTTGAGTACCGAACTACACCCACCAACTGTATCACCCCACAGAAGGAAGTGTGCATCTAGTCATGGACGAGAGGCAACCCCACAGAAGGAAGTGTGCATCTAGTCATGGACGAGAGGCACATGCTTGTGACAGCGCGAGATGGAAACATCACCGGCATCTTCCATGGCTGAGCTGTAACGTTTGCTAGCTCAGAAGATGCAGTTGGCAGGTGAAGTTTGATAGAAAGAAAATAGTTCCTACGTTAAACTGCTCACAACAAGGTCTGTGGATGAGTAACTGGTTCATGATTTCTGGAAAGAGACATTGCTGTTGAGTTTTTCAAATATATTTTTTGGCACTTTACCTGCACCTAACTATATCCTATACCACAAACAGTTATCTCTACAACTCCTAACCATAATCTAACCCAGGGGTCAGCAACCTCAACTATCAAAAGAGCCATTTTTGACCCGAAATAATAAAGAATTTGCCCGGAGCCACAAAATATATTTGATCCTTATGGTAACACTGCGTATTAAGTCCAAATTAGCCTATCAACCTTAAAAATAGGTCTAAATGAGCATTCAAAAATATGTTTCACCACAAGATGGCTCCTCTGCAGTGGACTATTTATGATTATCTGATAGTTTAACATTGCAGCATTGGCAGTGAAAGCAAATAAATGTCTCCACGCACTATTAAATTCTATATTTTCCTTTCCGACTTTTACTTTTATGGATTTGGAATCCAATGCTAGCCTAGCTAGGGAGGCTCAAGACTAGCAATTGAGTGCTACACAATGGGAGAATGTAAGACTTTATTTAGGCCTACAATAAAAATGAAAAAAAAAAAAAACTTATTCAGTTTCTTGAGATATTTTTTGTCAAAGCCATCGAGAGCCAATGGAGACTGGATAAAGAGCCATACCCGTGATCTAACTTACGCCATAACCCATACTGCGGAGGGAAACACACTACCTGAAGGGGTACCGGAAGTTGTAATTTAGCCCTTCTAATCAACGGTCAAGAGCAGCTGGAGCAGAAACTGTGGATGACACAACTCCTGGAGGCCAGCAAGGTACCTTCTCAGTGTCAAAACTCAATAAAATATGAACACACAGACATGATACACACATTTTTAGACTCAGTATGACTTACACTTTCCGAGGATATCACTGTTGCTCATATACGGCCCATGAAATGGCGCTACAATTAACTCCAGAACTTCCTTGAATATTCTGATGTTTTTATCTTTAATTCAGTATCAAAGTAATATAGTGACAGTTATCTGTACATACATGAGTGCATTGCAATCACGAATTGCTAATTGATAATTCGGCATAGTTTTAATGACTACAATTTGCCAAAATGCAAAGAAATGTCGGCTTAAATAAGTAGGTTGAAGCCCACAGGTGTCTAACTGAGCTCAATGCAACACTAAAGGCGTACTTCCGGTTTACAGCCACCGCATTATGGGAACTGTAGTTTTAAAACTTAGAAATTACCCTCAAATTAGAGACAGAATGAAAACAAGAGTTACAAAATCTTGAACTCTTCCATATGCATTCATATAATGCAGATTGGTGTTCTGGGTTGAAAACCCCTGTTAATAGAAACAGCTCGACCACTAGAGGGCGGTCTGGATTCATGTGTGTGTGGACCAGTACAACCACTATTGGTGCAGCCAGGCCTCCCCACTGTGGTTTAGGGCTGATATGATGGGCAGCATTTAGTAATGTGCATAAGATAATTTTCACATCACATGCTGATGAATCAGCTGCAAACAGACATTTCAAACATTTCTACTTCTGCATATCACAACTTACATGCATCCAAAAATAGTGGAAAGTGGAAGTAGAATAGTGGAAAGTGGTTAATGTGCATTCAGTGTCCTAACTAACAGATGTCTGTTGCTTACTGCATATTTTTTAATATATTCTTAATGAGTTAAAATATTTTAAAGATGAGTCATTATGAAAGTTAAACAGTCTTTTGTCACGCTCATATATGTATCATATGAGGTCATAGCAGCAGATCATTTGTTGTAGATTTTGTAAGGTTCTACATTTCATAATTCATAATAAACTGTAATATAATAATTGTTTTATCGTCTATTTACTAAAGTGAAATGGCTGGGAAAGGTTAACAAGTCAGCGTTCCTCTTAATTTGGCTAAAGGAGAGTAAGTTTGATGCAAATTTCGTTCTACTGCCAAGAGTGCTAATAACCCATAATAATCAACGTCTTTAACTCAATTTCCATTTTATGTACCTCATATTTCCGAGTCTTTTTGAAGCTCAGTCGTTCAAAATGTGGGAAGAATTTGGTATTTTGCCTGTGCAATAATACAAATCGGTTCACTTATTAAAAGGAATTTGGTTCAGCTGTTGATCCATGAAGCATCTCATAAAACTGGCTTTTTTATGGAGAGACAGGACCTGTTGTATTTTCTTTAAAGACCTTTATTCGTTCAGTCTTAGGAAAGAATAAGTAATTTTTTACAGTTCTTTTCTGTACTCTTTATGAGGTCAGACAGGGCCTGGACCAGCGTGACTCCGAGAGCTCAGTTTGGTCCTGGCTGCAGTTTTTATCTTTCCAAACAAAATTGCTTTGTCTTGTTCCTTCCAGAGGAAATGATTCAGGTCAGAGTATTAGCAAAGAATGTAAGCGATGAATGTGGGCGATTTGCTGGAAGGTTGTACTCATCAAAGTGTCACAGCGACCCTTAAACACAATCATCACTTGTGTGAAGCTTAGATTGCCTGACAAGGTTTGAATGGGATCTGAAGTTTTCACTGATTTTATAAATTAAAAGTGGCCAGAATCTCTGAGGCTTATTTGGTATTTTATGACACACATATGAGCTGAACCTCCACAAAGCTCCAGGGAGACACTCCCTGGAGCTGGTAGTTGGAGCAGCAGGTAGGCGTAGCTGCAGCACTATCAGGCTAGACAGTGAGCTCATGGGACTTCCCCGCCGCCCCGGTCCTGTTCTGTACTTACCTACTTACACTGCGCCTGTCTGAAAGAGGCCGCCGAAAGGCCTCGTCCCTTTCTCCACATATGAGTTGATCATAGAGGATTAGTGGAGACAAAGTGGCACAGAGCCACTGCTGAGTGTGCTGGGGTTTAAGCATGCCCGGCCCAGTTCTGTGTCATCAAAAGAGTTTACTTAAAATATACGGGTATTATCTCTGTCCTCTGCGTGTGTGTGTGTGTTCAGATAGACAGTAAGCACTGTCATACAATTTAGTTGTATGATGATGATTGATACTTTGAATGATTCAGGCTCATCAGAAGGGATTAAAGTTAGGATCTTAACAGGACAATGTCTCCCTCTCTGTCTCATTTGATCCTGATGGGTCCATTTGATTACAGGTGTACACACACACACACACACACACACACACACAACAGATACAGTACGCGCACAGGCCTGTATCCCCTCCAGCACCCGTATGCTCACTCACGCAGCTAACAAGCCTCTCCATATCTTGTCTCCCTCCTTGCTGCAGCAGCATTAAGACTCAGGTAATATGACTGGGAGTCAAGGAAAACAAGCCCTCATAACACAGAGCCTAAGGGCACTGTGGTGATAGCACTCATTAGAAGGTTTCAACTCTTCTGACATTTCCAGCGGTGCGATGCACAAATGTAACACAACTTAAATGGCCTTTGCGCTACTGGGGTCGTTTTCATTCATGGTGCTGCAAAAGTAGTCTTTCACTGGCAAGAATAACCAACAAGTTGTCATCTCAACACGTCAAATACTGCCACTTTGTCAGTGGACCAACACATCTAAATATGACATGCTAGGTACGCTCCTGCACTTGTTATGGATGTTCAGGGATGGCATGTTAATTCAGGCTTATTACATACAGTTTCTGCTTGTTACATGCATACAGTCTTTTTCAAAATACATTAACAACATTATTAAAGCTTCATATTTATGTTGATTTCCTTAGGTTTAGGCTACAAAAGCACATAGTTAGGTGTAGAAAATAACATAATGGCTTAAATTTCACGTGGGGACCAAACACAGGTCTCCTGAGTGAAAGTCCAGAGTTAGTTTGACCCATCCTTTCACTCTTTATATATTACGATTATGAGTTGGGTTGTTTCCCACAGCCTTTAAAACTGATACGCCCGATGTGTGTTGTACTGTCACAAATGGTACCTCTTTGTGTTCATGTCTGGCGTCAATGTCACTGACAAAGCGGTGGTATTTGATGAGTTGGGAGTGGAAACAGGCTGGAATAACCCTGCATTTATGGGGTTTCAGAATAATCTGAAAAAATCATGCGAACGCCGTGTGAACTTTGAGAGTCAACAAAAATTTTGGTACATGTGTTGCTGAGTTTAACGTCATATATCAGAAACGTGGAAATAAATGCTCAGTTAATAGTAATAAACTTTTCATTAATTCACATACTGCATGTCAGTTCTTCTGCCTCGCATGTAATTCGTAATATGGTTTGTTGTAATTGTTAGTTGCTAGTTAGAAAAGTTATTTATTAACATTAGTCGGGTAAAGCCATATTTTAGTAGTTTAGTATGTCCTGGTGCAGCTACAAGTCTGTGACAAAATCACTTTGTAGTACAAAGCTTCACCCTGTTATCAGCGTGTTTAAAAGCTGTGAGCAATAAAATGCAACACATCCTTTTTGTAGCGTCCATGTTGTTTCCACATTACAGCCTAAAACTTAGGAACACAACAAAGTTGGAAGAATGACTTCCAGAATCGGGAAATGGGACCATCTGGGGCACACGTGAATGCAGGATTAGTCATTGAGTCAGAGCGACTGTGTGTGACACCTCCATTTCTTCCGACGTGATAACTGTGTTTCCTTTTTCGCTCTCCCTCTCTTGCTCCCTGTTAGTGCCAGTGACTGAGGCTGTGGTCAGGAGGCATTCCTGGGGCAAGCCCACAGCATTTGCTGGGATGCCTGTACTAAAGTGTGGAACTCAGCAAGCCACTCTGCTCCCCTGTGGTGCTGGCATGGTGAGTACCAAGAGATCCTGCTGGGCCTGCGGTGGTGTTGGTAACCTCGCATATGAAGCCCCTGCAGAGAGGAAAAAGAAGGGAAGAAAGAGGGGGGAAAACTTCTGAGCCGTGAGTCTTGGCATTTTCACACATAAATCTTTCAGACAATTGGGGAGCATAAATGTCGAACCAGAGGAAAGTAAATGAGGAGCTGAGGTGATGTGTCCCTGTGTATGAGCATCTGGAAGAGAACATTAGGCTCTCTGCAGGGCTTCGAACTCCCCAGTTCATTAGCATGCAGTATAGTACAGTGATGGGTCTCACTGACGCCTCCCAACATGCATCCATCTTGCATTTATCTTAGAGTAACAGCTGCTGGAGCGTCGCCTGGCTTCGATATTTCAGCATCAAAATAAAAAGTAGGTTGTAACAGTGCTGTCTAAAACTACCTGCCACATATTTTCTGCCTTTTGATGGCTGAAGAGTGGGAAATTTGGAGTTTGGAGCCACTGTGGCAGTTGTTAAATGTGGTCTGTCTCTGACAATCGTGCATTTTTTGTACAGCTCCAAATGCTTCAACTCCTTTAAAAAGAAGAAGTTATGAACTGATATTGCCTTCAAATCCAGTGAAATCCAAAAAGAAAACAGTGCTACACACTCCATGCAAAACAAGCCAGACTGCGGTCAGTTGCTCTGCCACAAATCTCACGAACACGTTTCACAAAACTCACTCTCACTGAGAACAGCGATTCATTTTAATTTGACTTAAAGTCTATGAAAGAGCCTTGCTGCTCTCTCGACACCTTCCACACTGCTCTTTACCCACTGTGTGTAGCTGAAGTCCTTTTCATGACGAGCATCATAAATTAAACATTGCCTCAGCTTCCCTTCTGTGTCTGTTAGTGTAAAAATAGCTCGGTTTGGTGCACAGTGTGATGCCCGTGCACAGCCCCTCTGTCTTTAATGAAGTGTTGCCACGAAAAGTGTACTGATCCTCCAGCGTGACTTGTACTCGGGCTCTGTGGCAACCGTGTTCTGACTTTCTCAAACTCCCCGAGTGACTCTGAGCTCATTTGGTTATACAAGTGCTCACAATTACCCAGAGATTTAGACACAGGGACATGGGATATTTCCATATCCCTGACGGATGTTATTTTAATTACACTGAACTGCTTGACTTTGTGCTGTGGATTTACATGTTTTTTCTTCTTCTGTGGATGCGAGGAGGGATTCTCAGAGGGTTATTCTGTTATACTGAATCTCTTATTTATTGAGGCCCCTAGTCTCTGGCAAAAACACGGGGTAGCATGGGTATTAAATTACCTTGTTTATGAAATATCTAAGGTATCTTCGTATCTAAGGTAGTTACATTTGATCACATAATATCTAAAGTAAACGTAATAACAACATCCTGATAAAATGGAAGATAATGAAAAATAATCCTCTCTGTCATCAGCCCACAGCGCTATTTCTAGATTCTCTGCATCGTCAGAAGAAAGTGGAGTTGTTATCTCCAATCAGCCTCATTGTGAGGCCCTAATTACAGTATATTTGATTGAGAAAAAAAAAATAACACATGGGAGCCGGCGTGATAATTATAGTGTAGAATCTTCCCGTACGTTGAAATGCAAACATAAACGCATCAACACAGCTGATTAATTTAGGTGATAATGTAGGCAGAGGTAGCAGGTGTGGGGATACAGATGCTTTTTCTCCGTGGGGCGCTTCCTGAAAACAATGTGATTGCCGGTGAAATGTGGCACAGTAGCTCAGTGGGCTGTGCTCCGAGTAATGTGAGAGAGGTCTGTTTTGATTCATGTAGCTCCTCAAGCCTCATTCCTCTTCAGGTCTTGGGGGTAATGGTGTGCACACGGCGCCTCCTGATCAGTTTTGCAGGGCTGGCTGATGGTGGGGATTAAAAAGCAAACTTCCTTTAATCCATTCAACTTCTAAACTCCTCATTTGATTTAAGTCTTGAAAGGTTTTTTACAACAGGCTTCACACGTACGTAAGTGGCTCTCCATATTACTGGTTTGGGCTGTAGTCATTCAGAACCAATGAGGCAGTCGAGCTGAATCTCCTGCAGTGAAAACTCAGTACTGATGAGCGCATGATATGGTATTCGTTATGGTTTTGGAACCACATGACACAAAATAAATTCGTATTCAGGTTGTGTTTGGTCCCTATACCAGATGAGCATTATAATGCTTTCATCAATGTTCGTGTAAACACGAGCAATTACTGACTGTTAGCCATCATACCTGAAGAATTGATTCATCCTGAACTATGTTCTGAACAGCTGGTGTCAGTATTCATTCAACATAATAACTTCATATCGACGGGGCTTTTTAATAAAAAAAAAATAATTTTCTTCATGTGCGTATTTTTTTTATGCAGGTTCACTTGGATTTCAGTGCGTCATGCAGCTGTACCTATAACAGGGATATGAAATTGCTTTAGGGCCCCCAGTTGACCTCGAAGTAAAGAGGATATGCAGAGAAATCAGTGGAGGTATAAAATAAAATAAAAAATGCAGGTTTTCATTTTCCATTTTCAAACAAGTTTTATAATTTAGCTCCTAACTCTGTCAGCTGAACTTTTAACTCCATTCAGTAGGTAGATATTGAGGATAAAGATTATTTTAATCTTATTTTTCCCCCTGACATGAAATCATTTTCTTAAAATGCCATCAAAAATACCCACGGGCTTAGGTTTGGGGTGCTCCACCAGAATGTTTGAGCATCATTTGCTTTATTTTCTGCATTCTCTTTTTGCATCTCCTGCACTATTGTATGGTGTAAATGTCTTTAATCATATCAAAATAAAAAAATTATGTTTTGTGTAAATTATTAAGGAGGACATGCCCCCTGCGCCTCCCGAACCCGGTCTCACTCCGAAGTCGTTGAAATATGGCGCTTGGGCAGTGACTTGCGGCATCAGAAACCAATGATAATAGCCGTCCTTTAATCTCAGCATGATACGTGGTCAGTAGCGGCGGCATCAGGGGGAAATGTGGCAGGACAAGAACAACGGTTATGCCGGCAAAAGTCTGAGTGGGGCGGGTGTGAGGGGTGGTGGATGGGTCCAAAAAACACCGACCTTCACCCGGGAGAGCGGTGTTCGTGTCCCGTAAGATTATAAAGCCCGTTCTCTGTTCTTTTGTCCTAAACCCAACCATGTGCGTTTGCTGCTGAAGGAAAAAAAAAGCCAATTCATGGTGTAGTGATGTAGTGCATTTATTTTGAAAGAGACTGTATGTAAATGTTACATTTCCTGTGAAAACAGAAGTGTATTTTGAAAGAAGACAATGCATGTAACAGGCAGAACTTGGGGCGGTGTCCCAGAACTTCAACAACTAACGCACCCAGGGTACCTTGCACATCTTATCTGGACGTGGACGGTCCATGACCAAACATCGAAATCTACACCTATGGTAATACCTGTAATTATAGATGAATTACTGAATGGGCCCAGGGTCCAAAAGAAATGTCAGTGCCCCACCACCATGAACGTCATCTGCAAATTGTCACTCAAATTAACACGTACCAACCAGGG
>NC_065521.1:35800999-35806673 GCF_006386435.1 Epinephelus moara | reverse complement strand
TAAATACAAATTATTACATTTTGTCTTCAATAATCCTGAGATCAATCAATTCAGAAAGAGTGAGATTTAGTGAGGAGGTGATCTGGGGCCATTTGAGCACCCTAGAACATTAGTAATGCAGCTTATGCAACCACATCCATCCAAATGCTGCATGTTTATTGTAACAAGCATTGGTAGAAAAAGCCAAGGACATCAGGAAACTTCACGTCCCTGGGATTTGGCCATTAAGATCAGCACATCATCAGCTACACCAGCAGGGAGAGCGAAGTAAATCAAATAAATAAGTTAAAACACCCCCGAGCAGATGTTTACATAAACATTATGTACAAATACATTATGTATCGCCCAGTGCCCTCGCTGCTACAACAGAATTCTCCATTAGGTTTCCAGGTGTTCCTTTATAGTACAGCGATACACCGCTTTGATCAGCCTATCAGAACAATTCCCTCTTTCATCTTGTGGAATATGATTTGGTTAAAGGGAGATTTTGGATCAAGGTTCAGCTGGAGCCTGAGCACGTCCCTTTCTCTTGTTTAGTATTCATGCTGAGTATGGTAATCTGGTGTTGCTTTACTAAAAGTCATCGGCAACATCAATTTCTTATTAATACAGAGGGCAAATATCCAAGAGGCGGGAGCTGAGTCTGAGCAAAACAGAAGTGTGAAGAGTGCGGGAAAAGAAGCCAAGAAATAATACAGGGAGAAATGAAAAATATGAATTTGAAACTTGCTGTTGTCCTCCAATTTACAACTCAGAATACAAAGTTTTTGAGTTATTATTATCTAAGAATTGGATGCTCTTTTTTCCTTTGTTGAAGGCATATCTAATTCACAAATTCATCTCGGAGAGTTTTGACAAATGAATGACTGCAGGGCTAACTTTAAGTATTATTCATACCATCAAAAGAAATTCAGCATTTCGAAAAGCTGTCAGACACTGAGAGGGAATATAATGTTGTTTTTTTATTATTCAATTACTCTGATTTGAGATCTAAAGCAAGCTTTTGTGTGTTATACCTGGCACTAACAGTCTTAGCAAAAAATCTATAGTTTGCTCTTGTAAATGAAAGCAATTTTCCTCTGCCGACAACAGTAGTTTAAGCTCTTATGTTGATTCAAGAGGCTATGGCTGGAGGCCCTGTGGCAATACAACGGTAAAGAACTGAGCAGGACAAACATAAATGTACAGTTTAGAAAATCAGTCTAATATAGGACAAACTGCTGTCTGAGAGGGTTTCCTTATCTTCAAGCAGAGTGGGATATATTGTGTCTGTCTGAGAGGAGGAAGTTTGGTTCTGAGATAAGAAAAGGCCAATCAGAAGCCAGAAGATTTCATTCTGGGTACACACTGGTTCAAGTTTTCTAGCCTGAGAATGTACAGGTGTTGTATCAGCTGTAACGCCTGTGTGGCAGAGTCAAACCACAAACATGCACAGTGACTGACCTTGCAGTTTGACCTTTCCAGTTAAAGGTCCAGTGTGCAGGATTTAGGTGGATATATTGGCAGAAATGGAACATGATATAATAAGTAGGGGAGAGTCACCTTAACACACACATTTTCTCTTGTCATTACGACATCATCATGTAGGCATGTGGGCAGTGCGGTGATAAACATCCCTGAGACGTATCAACAGGATTCGTCCCCTCTGCAGGGAATGGCAGCTGGAAAACCAGTTTAGCACTTACACAGTGAAAATTAAGACCCAGGGGTATTTTTGGAATATAAATTTGTGCTTGTATGTTGTGGAGGTAAAGTCCACACGGCTGTCTGTATCTGTTCTCCGTCAGTCTGCGTAGTTTTCCCATGTCATGCATGCTGCTTCTGGTCTCGAGGGAACACCAAAACACAGGTGCATCCAGCGGCTCACTTGTAACTCGTGTTACATTTTAACTGCCTAGATTTGTGAGCACAGCTTGATTACTTAATTGGTACATATATAATATTACATACGTATAACTTGTCGGTTTGTCAATGAACTTGCAGATATAATTGGATGTTATGGCTATAGCATAGACTGTTAAGTTTAGTGATCTAAGGGGTTAATTCTTGGACCCTCCAGGGGTCAGTGCACAGTTACACACAGGTATCCCCAAAAAGCATGGAGTCTGTGTTCAGTCAGATGTCTTTCAATTATATACTAATTTAGATCAGGGATGTACAGTGTTTTTACAGCTTCCATCAATCAGATTTGCTTACTAAGAAGGTGTATCAATGTATTTGCTAACGAGGAAAGATACAAATGCTCCAACTGCTACATCTGGTAAGTCTGAATGATATAATTTTGTTTTATTAAATATTTGATTGCATTCTTGGTATGAAATCAATGTAGAAACAGTTGTTTGAAATACTGTTGATTAGTCATGAAAACTATTTGTTTAATGCCATTTTTAGACGTGTTTCAACCGTAACTCACACATTAAAATTTAGACTCACATGTGCTTGATTTCTAAAATCAGACAGCATCCACTTTCAGTTTAACTCGTTCTCACATATTGTGTTCTCTATCAAAAACTTAAAGCATTTTTTGATAGCAGACACATGTAAATTGTTTGCCTGCAAGTATTACATATGTAGGTAGAGCAATCTCTGAGTAAAGTAGTGAAAAATGAAAAATGTTACGATTGTGGCGACTCTCCCTTACGTTTTCTTTAGTGTAAAATCATCTGAAAAAAATAATCACTTTGTTTTCATCACCTTAGAATGAGCTATTTTTATCTACATAAGGAGCAGGTCCTCATCCAGGGAGATCGCCATGCTGCACCACCATGTTTCTACAGTAGCCCAGAACACACAACCAAACACTGGCTTGAGATAGGACCTTTTGTGTTTTTGCACTGGCCACCATAGTTAGCAGCCCCTCCATCTCAAGAGCTTCAGACAAACACTGATTTGTAATGTGAAACTGCTTTATTCAGTGTTTTTACCAGATTAAATCACTGGCTCTGTTTGTTTTGGAGAGGAGGAGACCTCTCTGGTTAAATCGGCTTCTAGTAAAGCACTCTGAACAATCAACTCTGAAGGAGTTCTGATCGGGACAAGTTTCAGCTGGTTGCAATGTGCAATCCTCATTGGTAGATTCCACTAAATTCCCCTAAATCTTACACACTGTTCCCTTAAATGGGGCTTGTGTGTGCATGTTATTTTTTGATGTGTGTGTATTTGTGCATGTGCTGTGTGTATAGAAAGGAGATATGAAAAGTTTAACTCAGGTGTCTTTGCTTGATAGGGTTAATAAAGTTCTATTCCCCTCTATTCTTTACTTGCTGAGGAGCACATCAATCTAACTTGGCAGGCCAAACTTGGTCCGGGCGCCACTGACTAAGTACGGTCTAAGCTCAAAAGCTAAATTATTTAGCCAGCGAGTCCAGTTGATAAATGTTGGCGGTGCAGGTCAATACATTACAGGGATGTGTGGACCAACTCTTTGGTAGGATTTATTATGCATTGGGGGAGATAAAGGCCATTGATTGTCTCCAACAAGGTCACTATAAGGTCTCTTTCCCCCACTGAAAGGGGCCTATCTCTTGTGGCAACAACTTTAGGCCACCATTTGGCGATACCATGCAATAAGGTTAATCAAATTTGTTGGAAGAAACTATGAAGTGTCTTACGTCTACCAAGGATACAGAGCGATAATGGGCTGTATTTATATGAAGGGATATCTAACTCTTACATTATTCATGGGGTTGTGGAAAATGCGATGGCAGTGCTAATATAATATTGACCTAACCCCAACACTACATGAATGGCAATAGAGGCACAGCTTAACACACAATGACACACACACTGTGAAAGTCTTACTGGAACATATCTCTTCCTCTTATGATCAATTCACATACTATACGCGATACTTGGAAACTCAATACAGTAGATGGTCTTCTTAAAGGTCACAGGAGTGACTGGACACGAAGGGAAACAGAGTCGTGTCCACAGACAAAAACACACCCTTTATCATCAGACATCAGAGCCATATGATGAGATTGTTTTCGGTCAAGAAATACTCAGGAGGGAGTTTTCTCTCCTTATGTCCTGTATTGTGTGGGCGGACAAGAATAAATGGAAATAAAACAGTGCTTGAATGGATTAATGGTTTATCAGCCCGTATCTAATGAAGATGTGTGTGCGGCTGACTTTATTGTAAAGCACAATCATCTCTCAAAGATAGCAGCACGTAACAGACTTAAATAAAAAAAACAAAAAAATAAATAAACATCAGATTTGCATTTGAAGATGTTTTTGCAGTCTGGAGATATGTGTATAAAGCATCAGAAAAACCGTCACAAGGAAACACAAACATAAACATGAATCACTCCTCAGTCAAACAGCAGAGAAAACTGCAGTCCAATTTGAATAGGACCAATTTGTGGCAAAAGGAAAAAATGTTTTTCACTAAAATATTGAAGTGATGAAAATGCTTTTGAATCTGAAACAAATGCATTCAGTATAATACAAGAGGCAAGTGAAACTATTCAGGCAATGACCACAAGCTGTGTGCCCATCCATCCACACATGCCTCCTCCTCCTCCCTGCCACTTCTTTGCTTTTCCTCTGTACTGGAGCCTAAATCATACTGCAAAACAGTTCCACCCTCTCTCTGAGAAAAACATTTGTATATTACTTTCATTAATGATTAAATTGTGACTGTGTTTCTTTGAGTTAATGAAACACTACATTTATGCACCGCGCTGGAACTGCAGGAGATGGGCAGGGTGGGTGGTGGATATATTAGGGCTGGGTACTAAAAAAAAAAATTTACATTATTAGTACTAATACCAGCATCCTTAAATAAATCGAGTGCTTTATTTGATATATTTTTTTTCTACTTCATTTGATACCAAGCAGCAGCCACCAGGGCTGAAAAATGAAACCAATGTGGAAGTGCCAAAACTGCAGTTCCTCTAACGGCCACATGAGGCTGGCTCCAAAAGTGACTCAATCCCAATAGACACAAACTTAACAGCAGAAGTAAACGTATTTACAGCTTGGTACAAAAAACGGTTTTGGTCCCTATAGCTAATTTCCCCGTTCCTGACAACTGTACAAGGGTGAATTTTTATACAACTCACTTGTTTACCTTCTATTAAGGCTTTAAAGGGCCAGTGTGTAAAATGGGTGACATCAGTGGTCAAATTCTAGATTGCAGGGCTCACTCGCTCACCCCTCCCATCGGGTAAATGACGGTGACCTCGTAGGGACAAAAAGCCTTGCGCACGAGTTTTTCAGGAGTAGGTCTATCTAGCGACGAGGCGAATGTTTATTTAGAAATCTAAACCATGTTACGATATTGTAATGAATCCCTCATGAGCAGGAGACCAGAGGAGCGTTCGGGAAAAAGGCCAGTTTATTTGAGCACTCCAAAAACTCCAGTAACACTCCAGGGGGTGAAAGACTCCGTCCCAAACTCTGACTCTTCTAGCGTAACAGACACACTTCATACACACATACTCGTTTACCATACCGAGTGGGGACCCCCTCCCCTCTCTGCTCCACCAAACTCCAGCCCGCACACTGACTGACAGCGTATCCAGTAAACAGAGCTCAGCTGTTTATTTAGCCTAGCAATATCTCCGGACTATAGTAGCTGCAATGGACGACTTTGAACGCGATCTTGAAGAGTTTCTTGTAGCGGACACAGACCCAGAGCCATACCTGTTTGAGCCGGAGCATACAGATG
>NC_065521.1:35659459-35800917 GCF_006386435.1 Epinephelus moara | reverse complement strand
ATATATATATATATATATATATAAAAGCATAATTATAAGGCTACGAAAACCAAACGAATTTTATTTTGTAGCGATTATACACTTGTATAAACATATTAATGGGCAGAATATTCAGATTCAGATTGACAATAAACCATGCCAAATATTACACACTGGCCCTTTAAGTTAAGCATCATTAAGGACAGGCCGCTTGTGTGACAGGCTGACTTCAAGGCATCACCACCCTCTCATCCATATATGGTCACTTCTGGCTCCTAAAAGCCAAGATGGCGACAGCTGAAATATTGAACTCAAGGCTTTAAAACGGTAGTCCACAGACCAATGGGTGACATCACGGTGTTTATGTCCATTATTTTATACAATCTGTGTTCGATACCCACCATGTGAGTGGAAGCATTCACTTGCGTAAAATGCCAATAGACGCCACAGGGTTTAGTTTATCCATACTTTCAAATGCTTTGGTGGCATTTCGATATGCTGAACTGCCAAACTCGGTCAAATACACCACGCTTGACTTCAACACACCACAGACCTCAAGGGTTGTAGCTATTGTGGTAGTGGTCCAATTAGATGTCAGTGATTGACTGCAACTAAAACCATACAAATACTCATTGTTTTCTAGATCAGGGTACAAAAAGGAGTGAATGAGTGTTTGTTTAACTGGAAAAGTTTCGATACTACCTGGTACTGGACAGAGTACAAAAAAATTAGCATCACCCACTAGCAAAATGCTGGTAAAATATGCAAGTGGCTGGTAGATTTGCTTCACTCACCAGCCAAAAAATACAATAGCAATTTATTGAGTGATTGGTAAAATCTAAACATTCATTGGGCATTTTGCCGGTGAGGAAAATAATAATTTCAGTCAATACCTAAAAGGTATCAAATACCAATAACCAGCTCTGGTGGATATACTTGTACAAAGTGCAGGACTATGACACCAGAATCCAGGAGTCACGTCCAGACTCTTGTCTGTGGTTAGGTTTGGGCAAAAAAAGCAAATTGGTTAAGGTTAGGGAGAGATCATGATTTTGTCAAATTATAATAAAAAGGTAATAATAGGAAAATGATGCTGTCGTCCCTACAGTTGGACAGTGTATTGCAAGATTGCCAAACAAAATTTCATTGTCAGTGCTGATACGTTCAGTACCAACATCTTTGTGGCTTGCCAAGAACTTTAATTAGCAACATTTACTCATTATGTCAACAGAAAACGCAATTTGCTCGGCATTACATCCCTCTCAAAAATGTATTTGCTGTTTCAAATTAGTTGTATATAAACATAATTTCTAAAAGACGGGGCTGACTAGTTACATACAAACATTCTGCATACGAGACAACACTGCTCAAATATCTTTGCGTACTTTACCATTCTAAACTTGCAATTAGTATGTTTTGCATCACTGAGTCCCGCATCATTGGTTACATATAATATATCCCCAGTGTCACCACGTGAAATGCATGAGATGCACAGAAAACTGTTGCCAGCGTGTCCTATTGAGAAAACGAACGTCATGGGAGAAACACAGCCCAGCAGAAGCATTCATGCCTCCAGTCCAGAGGAGATTTCTAAGCATTTTTATTGTTAGATACCATCAAAGCACTTTCACTCCTTTCTACTTATAGTATATAAACATGACTTTGAAAAATATCCTGCAGTGGGAGAACAGCAGAGCCACTGTGGGTCCATGTTGCCTCATCAACAGAGATTTCAAAAGGCAGTGCAGAATTTCAATGGTGCTTCAAGGTTCTGCTAAAGGACAGGCTTTAGGGGAGTGGAGGAAAGGGGAGGGGAGGAGGACAGGTATTTATGGACTCTCGAAAGACACTGTGTTGACACCTCAACCTTTTAGGTTCAAGCTGTAGAGCAAACGCTGCTGTCTTTCACAAAAAAATCACACCAACTAGCATGAAGGATTCAAACAACAAGGCCTGTCACGATAACTACTTCTGTTGAACGATATATCGTCCCAGATATAATTAAATTAAACAATATTACTGTCATTTTGAGACCATTTTACGCCACTGATACAATGATAATAATATAGCATAATAATGCAAGTACACCCTTTCAAAGAGCAAATAACTTTTAATGCTTAAAAATATTCAGACTTAAGAAATGGAGTATGAAAAAAATATTTAACATATTTTTTTAAAAATTAATTAACAACTGTTAATATATACAAGACAAAACCAAGTCAGGTCTCTTGCAACTAATAATAAAGCTTTGGGAACACCACAGTAACCGCCATAATCTGGCCTGTGTGCTGCAGTCAGCTCCTGGGGATGGACAGCCTGGGAGCAGGGCGGTTTGCTGGTGGATTTACGGAGTGGCAGATGAACTTGTTGGAGGGTAAAAATACAAATGACGGACCTCTTGGCTGGTTGCCAGGGGTTGGCAATATAACAGCTATCAGGACTGTGCCTCTTACACTACAAAAGTAAAGCTGCAGGCTACCGGTAAGCTACATTGTGTCGTCTAAAGTGTTATTTTGGTTGAATTTGGACTCGTGCAAGTAAGCGGGGATGAAGAGAAAAATAAGGGGAATTGCTGCACCCACGTCTTATAACAGTGCTGTTTATTCTGGCATTATGTTGGCTAAAATGTTAATTACATTGTTATTTTAATAAGCAGGGGTGTAATGATCCATCGATCTGGATCAATATATTGATTCAATGATCCACAATCCAACAATCCAAAAAATAATAACTGTACATGTAATCTGTTAAGCTATGAGAAGAGGGAAAAAAGTCTGCTAGCCACTAGGCTAATTTATGCAAAGTATACACACTTAAGCTACTACTGGATCACAGGCAAAAAAGCAACTGTTTTATCCATGAACCCTGACAGTTATTACTGAGCTGAATTTGATACTTTTGTTAAAATATGTGGTGGTTAATTCATGTTTTATGGCTGTTTGGAGAAGTTTTCCTTCAGGGCTTTACGCCAGAAAGCCCTCAAGTTTAATGAAAAAAATCATGTTTTGGGTTAAAATGAAAACATTTCTTTTAGAAAAGTCTCTCTGAGAGAAAATCGCGAAGGTTAACGTATCCCATGTACTGTTTTATGTGTGAGTCAGTTTAAAGTAAACTTTACTGCATTTATTATTCATGTGTTGTTTTTATCTTTTAAGGCCAAAAGTAAAAAAGAAAGGAGTGGCAGCACCTTCTGTAACAGATTGTGTTAAATGGGGCTTTTATATTGTCTCATATCAATCGCAAGCCCCTAAATCGCATCAAATTGAAACTGCATCATGGCAGACTTTGTAATATCGGCAAATATTGTATTGTTGTCGGAAAAATCGATATAATATCGTATCATGATGAAACTGGTGGTGTACACCCCTATAAACAAACACGCAGGTAAACACAACAAGCAATATCAAGGTCAGCAAAATGACCGGGGTCATGTCCATATATTGTACGATAAGCCTATAATGTAATTATTGTGACAGTCCTACAAGCAACAATCTCCTTTAAATCACTGTATGAAGCTACAACTATTCTGATCCACAAACTGTGGACGTAGACGGGACATTCAATTATGCCAAAGGAAATCCTATAGTATAAAGGGTTAAGATAAAAAGATGAAAAAGACAGCTCAAACTACTGTCACTGGTCAGGGAAGGTACTAAAAGCCACAGCTAAGCACATGGGAATCAGAGTGCTGTGTCAGACACATTGGCTATCTGTAATGTACATTCATTCAAGTGAGTTTCAGGTTCAGTGCTTTACAAGCTCTGAAATATAGGGGATTAAACAAGCCGCATATCTTGAGGTACTGCACCGGAAATATTTAACGTAAAAATCATGTCGATGTAATTCTTTAATTAAAAACTCTCTCATATCAATTGGGAGGTTTATGTCATCTTTTTAAGGCTGTTTCTGATTCCACTTTGCTCTCAGCGTAGCACAAGCAGCAGCAGAAACCATACACTGTACTACAATTTGTACTACTGCTCCACTTTGTAGTACCTGCTACTGAGTAGCTCACAATCAGCTCCCCTGCAGCAACTCCATAAAACTTGCCTGCCAGAGATACTTTTCAAATAAAAACTGCACATCTCGCTCACTCAAAAGATAGAAAAATGCACTTGTACAGAATATAATCAAAGGAGAGAGCAGAGCAATAAAATAAACACCTCAATCTGCTGTCACTCATCATTTCAGTGTCCACTTTCTTCCACACTTAGTACAATTCACTCTGCAAAACTGTTTTGTCCTCAAATTTTATTAGCTGTAAGCTTATTGTGGAAATCATTTCTTTGCTGGATTTGAGACACTCCTGCAAAGAAGCTAACTTTTAAACATTCAGGTGACTTGAGCAAAAAACAGAAGAAGAGCACAACGTGCCTTCTGTCGTTTCTGTTCTCCGAATGACTTCAAAGAAGCAGGGATCGTTGAAAAATAACAGAATGACCTATCACTTTAAAAAGCCGTTAGAAGACAAACCTACTGAGAGATCCTTATTCTGCAACTTTATCCGTGCTAAAAAGGTTTTTAAGAACTTGCTCAGTCCTGGATCTGGGACCTGTGGGATGGATCATTATGTCCTTGTCAGCTTTATTTTTCAAATTCAGCCGGTTTTATTGATGTGTAAACATCTCGAAGAGAAAAGGGACTTCACATACTGCCCGGATGAACAAAGGGCTCAAGGACATCCAACCAAAAGGACGTCTGAATCCTGCTGGACCAGGATCCTACAAGCTGCCTGAATGGGCAGCTTTGATAAGAAAAAAACAATGAACTTATGGGGAATAACCTTTGATACTGTGATTCACTGAAATAAACCCAAAAGGTCAGAGCGACCTATGCTGGATTAATGTTGCAATGTAAAATATATACTCTAACCATAGCCCTTGTATCACCAGAATCAAATAAGAATTTTGTGTTTGCAGGTCTGCATGTGCAAACAAGCATATTTTTAAAGTTTTAAGTATAGTTTATTTTACTAAGGTTGTTGTTTTAGTATTTCACTATATTATAAAAGAATTGTGCTTTAAAATAATTTTAGTTCCTGCAGTTAATCAATTAGAAAATAGGACGTATTCAAGCTGCAGTACAATTTCTGGAAATAAGACTTGACTTCTTACTTGAAGAATCTCTGATTTGATGCAAACACCTTGTTATTTAGTCACCCTTGCTTCTAGATGGAAGAGCCAGGTTTTATACAAGAGAAAATGACAGCCCAGTCAGCTGTGCATCCACAGTCGTGTCAACCTGCCAAATGCTCAGGTTCCTCGTCTGCAAATTTTATAAATGCTTTAGCACATGCAGTGAGAGAGCTAAAAATAAAAAATATAAGAAGGACAGCGTGTGGCTCCATTAAACACAGTTTTCCCCAAAACTGGGAAGTGCTGCAGACATCATCTTAACAGCTACTGTGGTTTAGCGAGAAAAAAAATATTATTAAAGACATTAAAGGATGATTAAATGTAAGAAAATGCTTGCATTTTAAGGCCGTCCCTGCTGCTTACAAACAAGGTCAATGATAGCCCTAGTTCTAGTTCCCCGCCTTTGACAATGAGAGAGGGTTTAATCAGATGAAGGCCTAATGCAGCAGGGCTATAGAGGCACTGCCATGCCTGGAGCTGTCCATCAGATAGAAAAGGGCATGATGGGCTGGGATCCAAACAGGCCCACAGAGAATCCCAGCCTGCTGTTGTTGCTGGCTCCTCATTCTCAAGGACCTTTAGAGATCAAAGACCAACACACAACAAGAGAGACAGCAAGAGAGAGACGGAGATAGAGAGAGATGGACCAAAGAAAGTGAGTGGGGTAAGCAGGAAGGATGCCGTGAATCAGAAGAACCCATGTGGCCTTCAGTGATTACCCAAACGCCAGGCCTCCTACTGAGTCCAAAGAACAGTCAAAGGGATTTCCTGGAGAACGTCTGTGAAACATCCACTCTCAGTCAGGGCAGCCTCCTCCATCCGGTGCCAGATGAAGTATCTTCCGAACTCAACTCCATCCTAACATGTTATAGTGTGGAAATGATGTGCTCCTTTGATACAACTAAAAAAAGATGCTCTTTCCTCTGAGGAATCGTTGAAGTAGCCTCTCTCCCTGCTTTCACTCTCTCAACAAAAATAAAAAGATACATGGTGTTCTTCTGCTGGCCAGAGCTGTTGTTTAACCTTGGTGAAATACAAAATGGGACAAGCAGTAGAGCCGAACAAATACTGAGCTACATGAAGCGTTACGAAACAACTTAGAACATCTAAAAATGGACAACAAAAATATAACCGAAAGGGCAGGCATCCCGAATATGAACTCAGCCCGGGCTCAGCCCAGCAAAGGAACAGTGTTATTGGAGATTTCCAAAAGGAGTTCAACCGAGATGGTGTTTGTTAAGATGGATGTACTCCATCAGAACTATTTAGAGGGGATGTGAGGGTGCTTAAAATGTATATCCAATCCGGTCAGTAACCACAGGGGACAAAATGCCAGGGACATCATACAATACAGTATAATGCAATCAGAAACAATGGCCTTGAAATAAATACGACCCATTGTAACCTTAAAATGAAACCTTATAAAGACTGTCAGAGGCGTCGATCCAAATCCTGGGGGTGCATCAACTTCTTTTTAGCACTGAAGGCTAAGACGTTATTAGACGATCAAGTCTTGATTTGCAAAGATCGACCGATGATAGGTTTCACACGCTGACAAATGTGATTAACATTTTCTTAATTAAAAAGATATTACTATATTAATTAACTGGTAGGGGGCGACCCCTCCCCCTCTTCTTTAAACACTGGGTCAGAGATACATTACAATTTTTGAAGCTAGAAAAGATAAGGTTCGCTTTACAAGGACCCAAGGACAGTTTTAGCAGTGTATGGCAACCCTTCATACTTGAACAGCTACAAGGTTCCAGTACTGTTGTTCCTTAACATCTGCTGTAGAATTTTAATACTAAATTGCAGGCATGTGTGTGCGCACATACACACACTTTGTCTATTTTTTGTTGTTGTTTTTTTTAATGGGAGCGCATTATTATTTCATACTGGATTTTATCTGACTGTTTGTTCTCAGGGGGTGAAAAACAAAAACATGTTTTTTCCTGTACTTTTAAAATCCATGTTTTGTAAAATATGTAAACTAATAAATAAAGAGGGGGAAAAAAGATAGTTTACATGGTATCAAGTGTGCTATAGCTGCCAGATCTTTTAAGAATGTACCACACTGAGGTCATATTGTCATATTTAGGTCATATGTTTTTAAAGTCTGGATAAAGCAAAATCAATTTCTTTCCAAACACATTCTACATGTTAAAAAATACTTTCTGAAAACATGTGAAAAGACTGAGAACTGTGTAGACTTGTGGAGTTAGACTGTTTTTCACCCTTTCTCTGACCAGAATTTTTTGGGCAGGCCTGAAATCAGGGCTCGAAGATGCACTGCAGCCGTCATTAACAGAACCCCCCCTTCTATATAAAAACTACGTTAATACTAAAGTTAGAGCGCATAGCATCAGTGTCAGTGTGTGAGCGTAGAGTTCACTACGTCCCACAAGCTCTCTTGGCTCTCTCAATCAAATAAACACATGAATAAACATCTGTGGTGTGACTAACTCATTACACATATTTATTTTTGCTTTAAGCAGACTTTAAAATGATAAACAGTAAATTGAGAACACAAAGTGAGCTACCTCACCTGCAAAAAGCCATCAAATGCTTCACTTTCACCTCACTAGCGCAGCCGTCAAACTGTAGTTTCTTTGTCAACAACGCATTTGTTGTTTACATAATTCACAGGGAAGCCAAAATGTTGCCACTGCAGTGACTTCAGTGAAGCAGGAGGATTTTACAGTTCTGTTTCTGTTATTTCCATGGCCTTGGAGTCTCAAAAGGTGTTGTCTTCTTTTTCTTAAGATGCACAAATGTAGGTGGAGGTGAAGAGAAAAAAATACTTTGCAGATCCTGCTTTTGATTCCCTGCTTTTGATTTCTTTGGATCGAAACTGAAAGCTTGTTTCTTTCAATTTCTGATTCAGAATCGAAATCATGTCAAGCCTGGAGTTTACTACACATATTAAACTGTTGATATGAAATGAAGGTCGACATATGCTCTTAAAAAAAGCTGTCATACTTCTCATACACATTTCTTTCCTGAACATCTATATCAGGTCGATAATTAGCTATCTCTGCCAGATAACATCATCATCATCACAGGACAGGTTTGGAAATATAGATGTGAAATTATTAGCAGATCAGTCAGGTGACATACTGAGTACATTAAGTACAGTCACTCACCTGTATATTTCTCACTACACTGTGCCATTTATTGTGTCTATGTCATTTAACATTATCTATATTGTTGCCTCCTTACAGTCTGGTGTAGGGGTATAAAACTTTATTCCCTACAAAGGCTACTCTACCTGAGATACACTGCAGAGCATCAAACTGTGTCTTTCTCTTCTCTCACGTTGTTTCCTAAGATGCAGTGTCAGCCTGAAACACTTGATTGTACAGGCGGCGGTCCCAAAGCATTAAGCACACTCGCTGAACAATATAGCAGTGGTCATGAACAATACGTTATCCAAAGTAATATGCATAATTCAGAATAGAGTCATTTTATAGCTTACCAGTTGCAACAGCGGCCTTCTTGTATGCCACAATCTCCTGACACCCTTCTGACAAAATGTTAAACCACGCTTTTTTTTCTGTATTCCACAGGGTACAAACGACAAGAGTAAAGCTGGCATTAATTTTGTTTGCAATCTCTTTCCATGCATCTCTACTTGTCTACTCTTGTCAATGTGGTACTAAATTCCCCTTTTATTATATGTTTTCTCTGATGTACCTCCTCTGTGAGCAGCAGATTTCCCTCCAAGCCCCAATTTGGTTTCCTTTTTGTTTTCATTTTGGCCAATTTCCTGTAATTCCTTCTCTATTTAAATGGTTAGAGGCTGCTTGTTGTTAATTTCATATCTGTTAATTGCTGCTGGAGATAAAAAAGTAAAAGAAATCATACAAATTATGTTCTTTTTATACAATAAAGCCTTTTTTTGAATATCACATTATCTGAGAAATTTAAGGAAGTTATTTTAGGAATGAACAAAGTTATGAGTGCAGCAGGAGCAGGCTGAACAGATCTGCTAAATCCCAAAGAGAAGAGGAGATACCTTGATTAAGAAGGTTTATATACATGAATGCCACCAGAGCACCGTCCCTAATTAAGCCAAAAACCATTGTCATCCAAACTGATTATGGACAAACTCTCCACCAGCTGAAGAGATTAGACGTGCTCAGTATCTCAAGCGCCACCAGTGGAAAAACACACTATGTTGCAGAGATGTGGAGCCACAAATTTGATAACTACAGACTCAACTAAACAACAACTTCCAAATCCACTTGAACTTTAGCAACACCAATGACTTGTGACAAGGTCTTGGTATTGTTTTAAAAAATCACGACACCATGACCAATATGATACCAATGGAGTACTTAATTTGATAGCTTTTTTCCTGCTTCATTCTATATCAATCATGTGAACGGAAGCATTCAGTTGCATAAAATGCCACCATATTTTCAAATGTTTTGGTGGCATCTCGGCACGCTTCACTGCCAACTCCGTCAAACACAAAGCGCTCCAAACCACAGACTGTATGTGTTGTAGCTGCTGCAGTAGTGGGGCAATTTACACGTCCCATTAAATCAAAGAACACGTGTGATAGGCTGCAAGCAAAACTATACAAATAGTCTCTATAGTTTTTTTCTTCTAGATCTTGGTACAAACAGGATTGAAATTAGGTATTGTTTGACAAAAGAAGCTGTGATACTACTTGGTACTGGGTTATTTTGGTTGGTATCAAAGAGCAATACCCACCCCTACTCGTGACTTCACTTGGACTTAAGCCTTTTAACTCGAGAATACTTGATACCTTCCCCCAAAGCCAAAAGATTAAAAACTATGACATTTAGAGAGTGTGCCATGAATCAATTCATTTCCTTTCATTTCTAGAATCAACTCACAATAACTCTTTTCATTCTCAGCAAGTCGACACTTAATTCCCCAGTTCCACTTTGCTGGAACCAGTCTGACAGCATCTGGTCAAGTTGCAGGAGAGAACCATAAAGAACTAACGTTACATTACTGAGCGCCAACTGGAAAAAATAGTACAAAATGTCATTTTGTTGGTGTACACGTGGTACACAAAAAACAAATTGCAGTATGCAAAATCAATAATCAAAAATTACAGCTGGAGACTCAACAACTTGCAACAAACTTGTTTTAATAAACAAATACAAATTTTAAAGAGCATTTAAAGAGGATTATGCACATTATGACTTGTTAAGGACTTAAAACTCAAAGGTTAGGACTTGGAACTTGACTTGCGACTTGAGCACAAGACTTGAGACATCTTTGTGACTTGCAAAACAATATCTTGGTCCTATTTCTGCTATATTCTATACAAAGATCCACTTAAAAAATCATATCGGCTTGCAAATATGCTCTTAAAACGTCTAAGAAGCTACTTAGATTACAGAGTGGATCATGAAAGTGAATATGATAATGCAGATTCCTGCCATTCAATCCCAGTCATGGCTGGCAGAACAGAGGTATTCACTCATATGAACATCTACTGTATATGGAACAATATAACAGTTTATTGAAGCATAGACGCACACATCAAACGCAGAACTCATTTTCCTTTATCTAGTAAATAAAGTTAAACTCCATTACAAAATGGTTCCGCACAGAAAAATCCTGACCCAGCAATTCAGAGAGAAAAGGTAGAAATCTTTCCGTCTATACCTGAATAGCTTTGCAGCTCAGTGAACACATGAGGGAAAAGGGAAAGAGACAGAAGATAAGAGTAAAGGAGGGTGACCAGAGGAAGAGGGAGCTGGAAAGAAATCGAAGACACAAGCTGGGTTCAATTTAGAGGCTTCCCACAGGAGACAGAGTGACCTGTATCAGCTACAATAGAGGTCATGCAATTTTGAGTGGGTACCCCTGTCTTCAGAGGACCCCTGCCTTGATGTGCACATCCAGAGGAAAAAGCAAAGGGTCCCTGTAGCATGCAAGACCCCCTCAATGACCTAACTGGTGGGTTCCTATTACAACTGCCTGACTACACCGTAGCCTCGCAATTGACACCTCACAGTAAGCTACAACACTAGCAATCAGTAAAGCTATCAAGCTCACAGGAAGTTACTATGAAGTCAGCCATCCACAGAAACTCTACCAATTCCTTATCTTCCTGTCTTCTACTTCCACCAGCCAAATGATGAAAAAAAATATATATATCAAGTAAACTGTAATTGAGTGGAAACTACAGTAAGATGAAAGTATATGATCGCTCCACACAGACTGAACACATAGACATAAATTAGCCTGGGTGTTGCTATTAAAAACACTTTGAAAAGAAATAGTGAAAAGTTGTCACTGCAACACTGCGGCTGAATAACTGTGCTCTCTGAGCAGCCAGAATAAATTGTGCAGGCATTTTGCCATCGAAACCTCAACTGAGTAGTTCAATGAAGAGCTGATATAAATAAAATCTGAACCTTGGTTAAGAAGGATCCCCACAGGATACCCTGCTGCTCCTACTCTATTCATTGACGTGTTCTCGGTACCTGTTACTGAAGAAACATGGTGTGCATCTAACCCAGAATGTGTAAAAGACAAGCAACAACAATAAAAAACAAACAGATAAACAAACAAACAGATAGATGGACAAACATGACCTTTAATTTCCACTGATTGCCCCAGAGAAGCTAATGAACATTTCTGTAAACATTTGCAATTGGTGGGAGTCATTTTAATTACTCTCCACAGAGAAAGCCATGCATGGCAAGGAGCTCAAATGAAGATAAACATTTAATCAAGCATGACCTTGTGTTCGATTAGGTGAATTCTCCGAGCTCTGACGTCCATAAAAACAACACTGACAGTTCAGGTCTGGAAGCGTGATGACAGGAATGTATCAGAGCTGGCAACAGAGAGTCAAACACCTGGCAATTTGTCCAAGGTAGTCAGATATCTCTAATAGGAGCCCTTCTAATCCATAGGAGAAAGTTTTTATCCAGACAGTGTTTTAATGAGGTCAGCATATTCCAAAAGGGATGCTCCAGCTTTTGCACCGGGAGGTTCAAGCCAAAGTCTTAGGCCTGCTGTGCACTTCACACAAAATCTAATTTGTTTTGTTTGTAATGGCTGAGCTGGTGTTGAATACTGTGCTATAAATAAATTCAGGTATACTCACTACAACTTGAGGTCTGTCTATCTAATAACACACACAACAAATTGAAGAGGTTGCACAGGGTTTACCGCAGTGTTTTTTGTAGTGGGGGCACCCCCCCCTTGCCTGAAATAAAGTGCATCTAAACTAATGCCAGAAGATATTATTATATTTTTATGGAATATAATATTAGGTTTACTAAGCTTCGGGGAAACCAAGCGGCAAAGGACATGTATTTAATGAGTGAGGTGATTATTTCTGTCATCTAGTAACTACTTTAATAACAGGATTAGTTGCGTCAGGTCTGTCTTATTCAGACGGCATTGTACATTTGCTTTGTAGAGATTAATCAGAGCAGCAATTTGCTGTTTAGCTTAGAGTTCCTATTAACCAGCTGGACTTGTATCATCAATCGGTGTAATCAGACTAGGGGAAGAGGGGGGTTTCAGCACTTACCACCTCCGCTAACCAATTTCCTGTGCTAAATTCTGTTTTAAAGCACAGTTGGAAAAGACATGCTCAGAGGAGAAGAAGAAGTAAACTGGAAACACGTGGTCCAAAGGACTTACATTTAAAACTAAAATTACCGCATCACGCTTGTACACCTCTGCAAACCAGTTAAGTTGCAGTTTACATCTATCTGTCTATCCAGACTCACATGAAGCCACGACAGTTGACAATGTTTTAAATATAGATGCTGCTACAAAGAAGCTACATATTTGGCTAAACACATGTTTTGTGAGGTCATGGTGACCTTTGACTACCAAAATATAATCAGTTCATCCTTGAGTCCAAGTGGATGTTTGTGCCAACTTTGAGAAAATTTCCTTTAGGCCTTCTTAAATTAATACATTTATGAGAATGAGATGATGGCAAGGTCACAGTGACCTTTGACTTTAGACCACCAAATTCTTATCAGTTCATCCTGGAGTCCAGGTAGAGTGTTGTGCCAATTTAAAGAAATTCCCTAAAGGTGTTCTCGAGATATTGTGTTCACGAGAATGACACGTACGCAAGGTCACAGTGACCTTAACCTTTGACCACCAAAAACTAATCAGTTCATTCTTGAGCCCGAAATTGATATCTGTGCCAAATCTGAAGAAATTCCTTCAAGGCTTCTTTTTTTTTTAGAATATCAGATTCACAAGAATGAGACAGAAACAAGGTCACAGTGACCTTGACCTTTGACCACCAAAAAAGAATCAGTCATCCTTGAGCCCACCGTTGACAATTGTGCCAAATTTGAAGAAACCCTCAAAGGCCTCCTTGAGATATCGCATTCATGAGAATGGGACGGACAGACAACCCGAAAACATAATGCCTTTGACCACGGCCATCGCCGGCGTGGAGCATAAAAATGTATTGTATTGTAAATGTAGTGTAAAAGGGGATAGACATTAAACAAAATCTGCAGCAAGTTCAGCAAGTCAAAAGTGAAGCTTGGTGTTTACAAACTAAATTTCATTCCGATTCAAAGTATACTGCTGGCCAGAGAAAACTAGACACCTGAATGGCGTTACATTCAAGAGGTACCATGGTGAACTGAAATTCAATAGTCAAGAACGACCTTTTCATTGTTAATGTTGTCCTTTCATATTTTATATTTAAAAAATGAGTCATTACTGTTTCCAAAGAAAAAGATGAATGATTAAAAAATATTCATCTCCCCCCATAATTGTATTCTAGAGTGTGTATTGTTGCATTAAATTGTTAACAGCAGGATCCAAGATAACACAGTGGCATGGAGTGAGTTAACACAAATTATATTTTAGTCAGAGATAAGGAGTGAATGACTGCACCACACTGCATCCAATTGTGCTTATCAATGTAGCACCTATCTTACAGTGTTACTGACAGTCTCTCGGGTTTATCCGATCTCGCCTTTAATTTCATTTGTTGTGGTTTCTGATTGTTGCTTCCCTGTCTGTTAGAGCCGCTGCCCGGTGAGTCCACTAAGTGTTTCTACTGGTGCTCCTGCTCTGTCCTGAGCGGCGGCATATTGCATGTAGGCACCATGCTGTGCTGCTGCTGGCGGTGGCGTGAGGCAGAGAGGATTATTCCTGACGACAGGGGCATTAAATGTGTAGCAGGCCGGTGGAGGCCTGAGCTGATGCTCTCTTGTCTGTTTTGGTTCAGCACCAGTTCAGAAGCAGTCCCCTCTAAGCCAAGTGGGAGCTCACAGTACTCAGAGCGTTGTGCCGTTCATTAAAGGCTGAGGGTGTCACACCAGCTTAGGCCCAATGTCCTCCCTCAACCAAGGCTTCATGCTGTACCCCTCTCTGCCTCTGCTTTTTAAGACTGAGTGACTAGGAATAGTCGCCTCTCCAGAATTGGCAAATTTTCTCTGTTTGTCAATGCTCTGTAATGTCACACATTTGAGCCACTTGTTAAAAGTCAGCAAGGTTTATGTCTGCAAGGAGGCTAACACTGAAGCGTCTAATCCAGCATGTTGCTGCAGAGAAAATATGGCTCGCTCTTGTCCTCAGGACTCTAGTAGCAACTCATAAATGCTGTCACTCAAACGCTATGCCCATAAGAGCTGCTACAGAAGTACACAGTTAAGGGGCAAACTCAAACTGAATAGCAGAAAAGTCAAGCCTAAATAAAATCAGCTCCTTTCTTTGACTGGTAGTTTCCCAACGGATGATACACTTGCTTTGACTCCTATAATAATACACAGCCTGAATCAGAGCTCTAAAGTGAACCAAAGAGCAAGAAGTCCATCCTGAAAATAGCGCTGGTAAAATTGCAATTCTCCAGCACATCTCAAGTCGTGCAACCTTCATGCCAGCGTAACCAAACATCAGGCTGACTGTGTTTGATCTTGAAAGGGATATAAGCCTAAAGCCGTTCCTGTGTGAGATGTCCTTCTTTAAAAAGATTCTAATCTCAACCGAAATGTCTAGCAAAATAGAGGTCATCGTGCCAGAGCACCGAGCAGACAATAGCACTCGGCTGCAGACCTGAGAGGAATTCTGTGAAGATTTGTTCCTATCTGTCTCACCTGAGAGACATCGGGGACATCAATGGCTGAAAGAGCAGTGACACAAACAAGGTAAATATAGACTTTGTGGAAGGTTTCTTGTTTGCAACTTACCCACTATAAAGTGGGCTTGTCTCATTTTCACATGTGAGAAAGAAATGTTAGATAATTTCCGCACATTTTTTTATTCCAATCATGACCTCCTTTGTCTTTCTTTCAATAATACCTTGTTTTTTTTCCTCTATAAATTCTCAAGCACTGCCAGGTACTTCTCTCCCATTGATAATTTGAAGGCTGGTAGCATATCCGTACCTTGCACGCTGCTCATGATTCAATGACGAGAGTACCATTCAACCCTCTAAACTCCCATCCCCTCCCCTGAATTTTGATTCGATTGGTTTATCTAATTTTCCAGTAAATGCTTGAAATGTATTCCTGCACACCTTCTTCTCATGAAACTACACAGGGGAATCATGAGAATGAGATAGAAATGAATAGTTCTGCATTAGCTTCACTTCACTTCACCAGCAACACCACAGCCCCCACTCACTCTCCTTCCAGATTAAAGTTTCCAAGCAGCAAGTTGTATCCTGAGTCATTTCCACCAAAAGTAAAATGAAGTGTTCCTCTTCTTGAATGAAACTGAATTATCACAGATTTGAACAAGATGCAAACAATGTAACAAGGCAAAAAGTGGGCGGCAAGGGAAAAGAATAAGAATTATGATTGTTAAACTATAAGCTGGGGTAGGCAGTTCAATGTTGGCATCATTGGGCAAACATCCCATAATAAACTTTGAGCATAGTGTAATTCAAATGGTTTGAGAGAACACAAGACTTCTACACCTCACCTGTGACGAGAGACTTTGGCCAATCACAGGCCATTTCAAAGAGCAGCATTCCTATTGGCTGTTCTACAAATGCATATGCCCGTGCACCTCATAGATTTTAATAGTACCCAGACAGTGGATGGCAAAATGGCACCTATTTATTCCAACAGAGTTGCCAGCCTGGCAAATATGCCAAGGAAGTTGTTAGCTCCAGGGTTTACTTCTACAATATGCAGCCAACTGAATTTGCACAGTAGTATTTCTCCCGCCTGTCCCACCCACGAGTTCCCACTCAGCTCATAGGCTTTACATTGTGATGACATCATAGATATTTAAATCGCTTTATTTGGCTTGAGGAAAGTTTTACAAATATAAGACCTCAGTGGTCAAAAATTTACAACAGAAGTCATAATTGACCTTGTTTGCAGTTTGAAGTGTCCTGTTAACAGTTTGACAGACATCTTTTTTTTTTTGCTACAATACCGCTAGTGGCCACTAGGAAAAATTAGCTGCATGGCTGAGCTGCTTTCCTGGGGGCCTGGTGCATGTCCTTTAAGTGGAATTGTGATTCAGCAGGAGAGACTCCAGTAGAGAAGGTTGCTATTCCAGCACTGGCAACAACTGCCCTTACTGCAAAGCAACTCAAAAAGGAAGACAGACTTATCGGAACCAAAGTCTCACGGCTGCAGCTTCAAGTTCATGTTTATGTAGCTAATGCTGGCTTAGAGCCTCGAATAACAGTGTGTCCTTCACCTCACTACCTACCGCTACAGACCAGCTCATTCAAGGAGAGCAGGCAACAGCTCCAGAGACAAACCCCCAGGCAGTGGAAACAGCAACCTGAATCCAGCCAGTGCAAACTCCAGCACCAGGGGACAGGACAGCCCTGAACCCCCGCTGAATCAGCAAACATTCTGTTGCTGCTGTTACATAGGTTAGACCTGGTGCTGCCGGCCACCAGCCC
Source organism: Epinephelus moara (assembly GCF_006386435.1). Classification (NCBI taxonomy): domain Eukaryota; kingdom Metazoa; phylum Chordata; class Actinopteri; order Perciformes; family Serranidae; genus Epinephelus; species Epinephelus moara. The sequence goes on along the minus strand of NC_065521.1, from coordinate 35,783,949 downwards.
TCTGTGACACCAGGCACTGAGGGGTTTGCGCTGGCCAACTTTGAGCAGCTACAGCTGCTGAACAAAGGTCTATCTCCCAAGCTGCTGCCTGATCTCATCCCCAGGAAGCAGTCCACAGCGGCAGGGAGCGAGGCGGAAAGACCATGGCGTGGCTAGCTAGCTATCTCTTGTCTGATTTGAGGTCTGATAAACTGAAAGAAAGAGCAGGGGGCCAGGAAGGGCTGAGTGAATGTGCTGTGTGCAACTGTGCAATGAAATAGCATTCAATAAATTAGTGTATGGGAAACATTGGTTTACTGTATGAAGCATGTGCATATGCCCATAGCCATCTGGTGGGAGGGGCTTAGGACAGAGAAGGGAGAGAGAAGGTAGCTGCATGAGAAGGGTGTATTAAAAAAAAATAAATAAATAAAAATCTGCCTTTTTTCCTTGTATTTTCAGATTTCTGCCTGCCCCAGCTTTGACTACAACAGCAACCAATTACTGACTAATACATCTGATGTATCTATTATGCACATGAAAGCAGACATCTGATATATATATGTCTGCTGGAGAATCTATATTATCTTACCTGAAAGCCCACCACATCAACAAACAATAGTTTTCAAACATAAAGCACCAAGGCTGTATGGGCAAAATACATAATATCAAAAGAACATTAGCAGCTCTAACCTTCCAGACGTCTGAGATTCCTTAAACGTAAAAAGTGGGAAATTAGCGCATTAAGCATGCTGAGCTGGTGCCAGAAATATGCACAGAATTGATGAGGTGTCACTTTCACTAAGAGTCACACAATTGCACCGACAAGAGCCTCTCTGATCCCTCCCTTCCTGCCTGTCTGCTACCAATGAGGCACAAACACTCTGATTTGCATGGTCTGCACAAAAAAGAAACGTCCTTGATTTTAGGAAAGGTCGCCTTGCTCTCTTCAACCCTGGAAAACACTACTGGCATGCATACCAAATCACCACCAAAGCCGTCTCTCTTTTTTTATTATTTGCCAGTCCTTTCCAATGTCCTATCAGTCCACCAAACATCCACAGCAGAATCTGCATCCCAATAACACAACAACGTGGTGCTATTGCTGAAATATGTCTGTTATGATTAAATCTGGTAATAAATGACAAGACATGCTAACAACTGTAGCCGACAGCATTTATACCCAGCAAATGCTTAGACTTACATTTTGAGATCAATTTCAAAGTCATGTTAATTAATTTAGACTGCTAGCAGCACAATGCAGGTCAGACAGGGCAAACAAGTTACAACATCAGCCAATTAGAAACACACAAGCGTTATACATTTTTTTCATAACTAGGGCCGTGCTAGTGAGCAAAGATATGACAGATGGAGGCTTGGATGGAGACTGCAATTGATGTACAGTGTGAGGATATGTGTATTTCTTGCTGTGGTAATCACCACCGTTATTTTGCCTGCTTCTACAGATCCACATCTTTACCACAGATAAATGAAACCCTTCATCTATTTTCTAAAATATATTGGCTACATGGAGTCGGTGCAAAATAATATTTAACTGTATGTCAATGACAGATTGTCTTTTTGAATATCCTGTTCCTTAGAAACGAGCCTGTCTGGTGCCTTATCATCTGGTTGTTTTTCAGTCAATTAACTTTCATCACTGCAGATGACTATATTTATATGGTCACAATGTGTTAATCAAAAGCATGGATGGTTGATTTTTGCATATTGGTTTTAAGATTTGTCATGGTGTGTATTTAGGGCTAATTACTACCAGTTATTCTTGGAAAAGAACAACCAGCTTTCCTATCTATCATCAGAGGAAACAAAAGAGATGAACTCATCAACCTGTCCCCTGAGAAGAAGAGCAGGTTGGCAAATGAGTTCTGAGGCAAATGAAGCAACATACAGTAAGTCCCTGCTAGGGAAATACAGTATCATGTTTAAGACTTAAAGGGATAGTCTGGATCTTTTGAAGTGGGGTTGTATGAGGTACTTATCCCCGGTCAGTGTATTACATACAGTAGATGTCGGTTGGCATGCCCCCAATCTGGAGAAGCAGGCTGGGGTGCCGCCACAGAAGCTAAGAAATGTGCTGCTGTGGATGGGGGCAGCAGCAAAACATATTTTAGCCACCTAAAGAAAAATCCCACCTAAAAAAGAATCATTAAGAGTTTAAGTGTACGTTATATTGTCAATATTTTCAGCGCTTTACCTTGCCGCAGACAGCCCTTTCCAATGAGGAAGCCGTGAACAGCTTCAGTTCCCCATCTATGCTATCGTCAAAGCCACCAGATACCATTTACTAAAGCAGTATTTTTAGCTGTCTTAACACAGGAGCTGCTGGTCTACCGCTACCTCGATCACTTAGTTTGTTTATGTTATGTGTGACCTTGGTGAATTCAAGCTAACCCTTTTAAACTCCAAGGACACACACAAACAAACAGATTGAAGCGGTGGTAGACCAACAGCTCCTGCGTTAAGCTATGTTAAATGAATGTATTTCTTAGTGGAGTCTGGCTTTGACAAAAGCAATATAACGGCTTCACTTCAGTGTTGGAAGTCGCTGTCTGACAGCAAGATGAAGCAGTGAAAATATTCTAAATATAGAGCACACTTACACTGACATTAATTTTTGTAGGTGGCTAAAATACCATTTGTTTCTGCCCCCCATCCACAGCAGCACATTGCTTAGATTCTGTGGCAGTGCTCCTGCCTGCTTCTCCAAATTGAGGGCGTGCCAACAGACATCTAGTGTAGGTAATACACTAACTATGGATAAGTACCTCACACAACCCCACTTTAAAAGGTCATGTTGGTACACGCTATAAAATAATCCAAGAGTGAATCAGTTATTATGCATATGTATTGATCATGAAGACTGTTTTGGGATGTATTCCAGTTTCTTCTTGCATTTAGAAAATTGCTATATAAAATACTAGAAACATATAATGTGTCTACCACATGGCTGTAGTAGATTAAAGTTTATTCAGCAGAAAGTAATTCTGCAGTTCACTTTCCCAGGAGACTACACTTTCATATCTAAAACATATTTTTTAACACGTGAAACACCACAAACATCAAACAAAACAACGTTTCTATTAAGTCAATGATGATGTGCTAAAAAATAATTCAAACATCCTTTAAGCCTTTAAGGAAAAGAAAAAGGAAAATCATAGCAAAGGGCATCTGTTACATCTTTTAACAAAAGCAAAGCGTTTTTGGATTTGATTTTCAAGAGAGAAAATGTAAAGTGGTGCGTTATCTTCCCTAATGTGATGCAAATGTGAAATGCGAGACACCTTGAGCTTTCACAGCACCAATGTTAAACACTGTTTACGTTCACATCAAGAGCCCCCCTCATAATGCTTGCTAAATACAGCGGCGGTGAAGGTTTGTGAATAAGACTCAACATGCAATTGACTTTAACCTTCGATACATGCCCGACAGGGTTTCCTTACAGAATGAGTATTGGCAAATCCAAAGCAAACATAAACTGCAAGATGAGACAGACACTTTACAACCGTCTCTGTTTAAATGTGAAGACAGAGGAAAAGAGAGGAGGTTTTTGTTTACGTTGTGGGTTAGTCTTATGTTGAACCTAAGAGCATACACCATGATTAAAGTCAGACTATCCAAGCAAAGCCCAGTGGCAATGAATTCTCCATTCTAGGGAAAAAAAATCGTGATGCAGCTAAAGTATTGAAATCATTTAACTTAAATTATTGCAAAGGTGAGGTGCTCACAGATGTTTCTGAAGGTTTAAAACTTCTTTAAAATTATAGATAAGAAATGTAAAATGTAATAAGAAAAAAATAAATTTCACGCTGAACTGACCAACTGCTGTAATCTGAAAAGGGAATGTTAGAGAATAAACTAAACCTAAAATCTGACATATTTAAGTAACCAGAGCAGTTAAGAAAATGTTTTTGTTTTTTTCCATAGCAATATTTTGGTGCATCAGGAAACCTAATGCTATGCTGATTTTCCGAGAGTTAACACCGCTTAAAAATCAGTCTGTAAAAAGGCTGGAAGAACAACATGTCTTATGGAGGAGAGATATGCACGATTAGGCAACTATAGTCGATTCAACTTTGCCACACTCACTAGTTGACACCAGCAATACTAGTCAGGTTAACTTAATATCAAAATTATTATTGTTTTACTACTTTATTTAAATTATGACATAATTTGCACCAAGATTTTATGTTCATTCTCTCATCGAATGTTGCTTTATAAAATTCGAGCACACATTAGCTACTACTGTTAACACTGCTGTGAAAAAAGGGGGGAAGAAAAAAACACTGGCCTGGTCAACCTGCCCTGCAGGTACCAAGATGAAAAGCAGGACAAAGATGACATCTCGTAAAACAGCGTATTTCGGCAGTATTTTAAATTTGCCACAAAATGGAAATAAGGTTGTATGTAGGCTGTGTCAGAATAAACTGGCATGTGACAACCAGAGCAATGCACAACTGCATTCAGCACAGGTGTGTGGACGTTAACCTGCGAGGAGAGCAAGCGGCTGGTGCTAGCCTTTCTCAGCAATCCCCTATAGAGGTGCAACGATTAGTCAATTAATCAGTCAATGGAAAGAAAATTAAAGGGGAACTACACCCATTTTTAAAAATTCATACATCCTATTCCTATAGTCTGAGACAGTCCAAAAATATTAGTAAACATGAACAACCTTTTGCCAAATTCAAAATTTGAGTGTTAAACCTTAAATTTGTGATGTCATGGGGTATACAGTCTGGAGCTGCACTTTCTATGACAGTGAGTACCGAGGGGAATGTTCTGAGTATACTGACAGCACCACAATAGAATACAGCTCATTTGGGTATATATTTAAAATACATATATATACATTCTATGGGTACACAAAATCAGTCTCCCATTCATTATCCATTGAGCAGCTCCAGACTCTCTATCCTATGACATCACAAGTTTGGGACTTACTTCTCTAGGTTTAAACTTCTGTGTAACCGTCAGGGAAATAAGTCGTCAGGAACATCCGTAATGGAAAGGTACCTTTGCAAAGGGATGGACTGAGTAGAAAGTGTTAAGAAGCAGTGGCCTTACCTCATTAGTGTTCCACCGGTGTCTCTCCTTTGGCAGCGAGGTGCATTTTGGTAGACATTCAAGCAGCTTCTTGGGCAGGTATATTTTCAAATGTCCATGTTCATCTAGAACAAGAGCAAAACAAAACAGAATATTTAGTACAGGGCTTATACCTTATTGACTTGCTCATCTCCCTCTTTATCAGTCTATCAGTCTCTCTGCAGCAAAACGCTGACTGTAAAATAACTATCCCCAACTGAATTAGGAAATTAATTTAAGGAGAGAGTATTGCATACATTTTATTTTGTGCTCGGCTAAATTATTTTACTGTGAAATGCATTCTATCAAGGGAGCTCACCAGAAATTTTTCACTGTCAACTTGTAAAGGCTGTGTCTATTCATTATTTAGACACAATAAACACCCTTGAGTGATTTTAAAGTGTATGGGGATTTGGTATGGGAATCTGTGTGCTGCACGCTAGAATGTGGTATATTATTCAGGGAAATAATTACAATTACCAGGCCCAACGCTTACATCATAATGTATGTCGTTCAATCTATAATTTACATTTCACAAACGGTTCACAACCATTATAAAACAGTAAGGTTTAAAGATGCCCTCATGCATGGATGCATTCAAATGTTCATCTCATTCCATTGCTTTCTTCCTGCTCAAATATGCAGATGGCTTAAATGTGAACAAATTATATTTGTTTGGGGAGACAAACACATGTTGAATTCATAATATCATGAAAAATCCTATTATCGTCTCTGGGTGGTTTTTTTAATATTAGAAAATGAGATATAGGCTTATGTGGCAATAATTCCAGTAATTTACATTAAAAATGAGGACAGTCTAAGCAAGAATCTTATCATTAACAGTGAGTTTAAATGACTGATTGTCAGTCATAGCGAAATGACAGAGGAACATTTTCCAGAGACTATGCTATAGTACCAGTGCAAAAAAATAAATACCAGATGCATCGACAGCTAAAAAATCTGCGTGGAAAAGGTGTACGGTTCATTTCATAGGGTGGATAGACTTATGTAAGCCTGTGTCATCGAGGAAATATTTCACCATGCGTATAAAGCACAGCAAGCCAACAATATGAGCTTTTCCTGTCTCTAGTTGCCACTAAAGTTTAGGTTATTCCTGTCTCCCCTTCACACAGACGCTGAGCATCTAATCTTTTGTATATACCACACGTCTAATGCATTTATGGACTGTAACACTGCAAAGCTCGGATGCAGAGTTACTTAATCCAGGTAATGTTGAAGCATGTGCAAGTGAATCTGCAGCATTATTCAGTTTTAATGTGTGTGGATTGAATGTAAATACTTTCACTAAAGGTATCAGAAAAATACTGCATTTATTTGTGGCGCAATTTCGCTTGAAAACACATTACAAGTAGAAAACAACATTCTTTCATATTTATAGAACTGTGGGTGAGGATACTAGGGAATGGGCAAGTAAAGGGAGAGACAGAGAAAAGCCTGAATATGAGTGCTGACTATGGATCCCTGGGGTAGCTGATATCAGTGGTTGACTGTGAGGGAAAAAAAAAGCAAAAAAGTTCAACCGAAGCAAAATACCACTTTGAAGCCCATACAAATAATACAGTAGTGCACTTGATTATAAGGATATAACAAGAGAGTATGGAACTTGCTGTACATCAGATCAAGAGAGGAGTGCTACTGCCCAGAAACCCCCATATGGAAAATTCAATGGGAATGAACACGGTGGGTCCACAGAGATGGAGCTGGCTTGGAGCCTCTGAGTGTAATGCATAAGGTGGAACATCATCTCTCCCAAAGGAACGCAGGAGTGGATCTGTAGTATTTGCCATTTCCATCTGTACCTATAATTCTGCATGTAGACACTGTTTTATATGAGCTGCACAGGTATCTGTAATCATTCGCTTCGCCCAATTAAGAATCACATACAGCATCTGCTCCAAGGTACCACCAGAGCGGCTTCACCGTCAGAACTGGAAAACATGCTGCAACTGAGTGATCAGAGAGGCACCAAAGAAAAAAGGAAGTTGTTTTTATGTGTAGACGTATCGTCAACTTAAAATAAGCAAGAAGCTGTTGTCTGGCTTTAATGCAGTGCCACATATCTGTTATCTTTCACTAAAAGGCTTGAGAAGAGCAAGGGCCTTCAGTATGGAAGGCCACTCACAAATACAAAATCTCACTGGATCCACGCTCAGATAGAGCATGGGTCAGTACAAAGCTTTGGCCGTCTCCCATCCTACAAAATGTGCTCTGAAGATTTGCTCTTTGCAACCGGCAGACAGCAGTAGTAGCGGATACATATGGCAAGTCTGTCTCTGCACAGATTATTCAGGATTCAGTGCTGCTCTCTGGCACACCCTCCTATGACACCATTGAGACAGAGCTGAATTGGAATATGTCTCAAGTATGTTGAGGATTTTCTCACCGAGAGAGTCGAGATAGAAATCCACCGTAGGAGGATATGTCTGCTCGATCTGCCAGCAGGCTAAAATATTTGGGATGAGAATATACAGCATAGAGGATCTTGACAAATGCAATCAAGTCTCTAATTTAGTTTTAATAATTTCAATAATTACACCCGGCATTGCTCGACATGTTTTTTGTGCATAGTATTGTTGGCTTGACAACTCTCTCCGCCACAGAACCCATGAAGTATGCAAAACGCATCCCAGTTCAGTATGCCGTACACACGAAAAGGTGACACAAGTGCAACATGCATTTTACTTTGAAATGCCAGTCTTGTCAGCTTTTTGTCAGCTAACAACCCCCACCACCCAAATAACAGAGCAACCTGTGTCAACCCTGCAGGACTAACACCGTGTTAAATGGGTTTCTTCTAATTCCTTAACCTTACATGGACGCTTCTGAAAACAGGTTAAAGCTGAAATTGCAGATTGATTAGGCCTACTAATGTGTGCGTAAACATACTGAATGTTAAATATATGCAACTATATTATAAAGACTCATAAGAGCTTATAGCCTATATTAAAATGTATACCAGACATGTGGCTCTTTAGCCCCTCTCCAGTGGCTCCCTGTGGATTTGACAAAAAAAAAATATGTGGAAATGACTACGATATTTTGTTTGTTTTTTAACATTTTAACTTTTATTTATCAGTGTTGTAGGCCTAAAGAAATTCTTACATTCTCCCATCGTAAAAATGTGAGGCCTGTATACCGAGTAAAAAAAATGTTTTAACATTTCAACAACTAAAATGTGCGTAATATATCTTTTGCCTGGCGCCTTTTCCTCGAAATTCTGCCAAACCTCGACAGCAGTGGCTAGTCTTCAATCTCCCTTGCTGGTTAGTTATGAGTGCCAAATCCAAAAAAGTAAAAGTCTCGGAATAAAATACAGAATTTAGCAGTTCGTGGACAGATTTGTTTGCTTTCACTGTCAGCTCTGGTGCAGCCATGGGTCCAGATTTGTCCTTAGTCATTAGTTCAAGGTCCACACAGTTTATTATATGCAGTGTCATAACTGTGTTTGGCCATGTCATCGAGCTAGTTTGCTCTCTCTGTCAAGTAGCTGTCCGTTATTCACTCACTCTACAGCAGGAAATGGGACTTCAAAATAAAAAGCTTTGTGCCAAAAATTCACTCTACTTAAAAATTAAAAATGGACCGGAGACCCACTTTTGGACCACGACACACCAGTTGGGAACCACTGATTTAGACAATTAGTATCTAGGCTAATAGAGGGTGCGTTCCAAATTGCATACTTTTTCTTTTTACTTTTAGTAGGTACTGCAGCTGCCTTTAAAAAGTACATCCTGTTGCATGCAGTATGCATATAGTCAGGACATAATACATTCTCATAGCATTACGCACTGAACTTTGACCCTCTTGCTTTTATATCCCTTACCTTGATGATTAACAAACACCACTTTCTGAGTTCTGTTGTTATTCTACAACATATGAAGTGTAACTTAAAAGTTCTAACTGCACAGATTGCAGATTCTAACATATTTGCGTCAGTAAAATTACATCTGCAGTTCTGTTGTTGTCATTTTCATAGTTATGTCCTATTGTTTGATTATTTTGTTTACTTAATCAATTAACATTCCTATTGTTATTATTCGACTGGTCAGCATTAACTTAAATGCGCCGTCATCCATCACTGGGACTTCTGACAGCTGTCAAACAGCTGTCAAACAGCTGTCATCTGTTTGCGGCTCAGTTGATGTGACGTATCCTCCTCTGCACAGAGGACTATGGGTCAGAACAGCCAGAAAAGGATGCTGGCTTGCATACTGCAAAATCGGATATATATAGTAGAATATCCTGGTATTTTTGGCATACTGCATTTGACATAGCCTACTATGTATTGGGACACACTAAATCTTCTTCTGGCATAATATATAGTATAGTAGCACGCCCACTGGAATGCACAGTTAGACTTAAAAGGCTATGTTACCTTCATTATAAGGCTCAAACATGTTTTGCGGCTCCACACAGATTTTTTTAAATTATTTTTACTGCTCAAAAATGGCTCTTTTGATAGCAGAGGTTGCCAAATCCGGGTATATATGAAAAAGGAACTACAGTTCCAATAATTCTTTGGGGGAACAGGAACTACAACGTTTCCATGGAAACATTAGCTTAATAACGTTAGCTATGAGCTAAAACGTTACTTTTTAAGCGTTTTTAGCCTATATTTGTTTAGATTTGGGCCGATTTTTTAAAATGAAAAGTATGACGAATTAACTATGAGCAGTTCCTGTTTGCAATGTTACCATTAAAGTGCAATTAAACATAACTGGACTACTTTTATACTGGCGAAAACTTTAAAATGCGTTGTTTCAAAACCAACGTCTGTTTTAGGGAGCGTCTTTTTTCTTTGGTTTCTACGCGACGTTATGGACGTTGTTTCGATGGATACTGAAGTCCTCGGAAGGTTTAAGTCACAGTCTGACTTAGCTTATATGTATAACATGTCTGTGTTCAAATTTGACCGTGTCATGACTCAGAGAGTTGGAGTAACGTTAACTTTACAATTTCCAAGCTAGCGTTAACCGCGGCAGTTGGAGTTTGAAATACCTTAATAGCCTCGACGAGCTGTCACTTCCGCTGCTGCTGCTCCGACTGCTGACCGTGATGATAAACGGGCCAAATCAACGGCTCAAAATAAAGTTTTCAGAACACCTGTCCCTTTCACCTGTAGCTGCAGCCTCACGTCTCTCCCTCCGCCCCCTGCGACTTACCTCACAGCCTGAAAACCCCCGACAGAAGCACGTAGTAAAAATGTAGCCTATTAGGGGTGGGCGATATGACCCTCAAATAGTATCACAATATTTCACGGTTTTTAAATTGGTTAAAAAAAATAAAAAAAAAAGAGATATTATTGAGATATAATTTCTTTAGTTTGTAAACAACAACAGTAACTCAGAGTGAGATTCAGATTCTGTATACAATATTATTAGTTCAACAAAATAAAATCTACCACAAATTACACATTTAAACAGCTCCCAAATACAAAAAAAGTGTACCCTGGGATCTATATATATATAAATCAACAGGTGATTTCCTTCTTTTAGCAAAATCCTAAATGACTGAGTTGGGGGGGTTTTTCCACCTGGACCTTTATGCTCTGCCATTTCTCCTCTAATCATCACGCTTTAATCTGTGACAGGCTATGATACCACAACTATTGCACATTCACATATATGTAGTTTTTTTTTTTTTTCGAGCTGCGAGGCTCATGTAGGTTTATATTACCAAAGGTTTATGACAAAATCACTAAACGACACCAACTCCCATGTGCACACAGTGAGAGGAGAGGGAGAGACGCTGTGCTGCTGCCAGAGGAGCCGCTGAATGAGTTCCCTCTGCGTGGTAACTCACTGAAAGAGTCTAAGAAGTCCGGGGCTTTTCATAAAACATTCAGGATGCCACAGCTTATTCCACCCTACTGAAGCTGCTCCTCTTTTTGGAGCCACTGTGGATTTGATAATAATTTCGCTTTCAGCTATCCTTGTTGTTGCTGTGGTAACAGTATGACGTCAATATGTCAACAACGCGACAGATATGACAGATATGATATGGCACACCCCTACTACAGATTAGATGCATGTCAGATATGTGCAGACAGGATACTTTCTCTGTGCTGTGTGACAATTATCCTATGATACAGACTAAGCCACTATGTTGTTTTAATTGCCAGTGTGTGGAATGTTCTCATCTGGCCAAATCAAGTCACCTCACCTCGATCCAATCCAACTGAGCATGTGTTTCACTCGCCCAAGACCAGACTGAAGGCAAAAAGGGCCCCAAAACAAGCAAGAAATGGATATGGCTGCAGCACAGGCCTGGCAGAGCATCACCAGGGAGCACGCCAAGTGTCTGTTGATGTCTACGGATCATGAATTTCAGACTGTCGTTGAGTGCAAGGGATTTGCAACCAAGTATTAATATAATAACATTATATATCTACAGATCTAAGGCCATGAAATATTTATTAGGAAATCTGCATTTTAACAATATACCCATGATATGCAGTTTTTACAATATTCAAATTAAGCGAACTATTCTGAGATGCCTCCCTGGTGTTTGCAGCATGCGGCGAAATGGACAAAGCACTTAGTGTTGCATTTATTTGAGGTATTTTTTAATCATTATTTATTCAAGACAGGCTGGTGCGGATGTTAATTTTCGCTGCTAAATTATCGTTAAACTATGTAGAGGAAAAAAGCAAAGAGGGCAAACCAGGGAGCGGTCCAGCCTATCGACTCCCATATGGTCCATATACAGTAGAGGCCTTTTAGCAGCCTATAGTACATTAACATTAGATTATAAAGAGGGCCACACTGTGTTCAAGCTTCTGAGATATGGATGACTGTATTTCTTTGAAGAACAGGCAAACTCCCGTCATGTTTCACACAGTGCACCGTGCTTTGTGCTGCTAAATAAACCATGTGTTTCAGATGTGACACTTATTTTTTTTAGATGTTCGGAGTTGGCCTTCTCTAATCTGTGAGTCCTTGTCTAACTTGAGAGGGGCCTTGTTGTTACACGGGAGCGTTTCTCACCAGGCTCTCACAGCACACAAAAGGTGAGCTCAACATAACTGTTGTTGAATGCTGAGGTTTCTTTTCTACAGCATTACGCTCTCATAACTCTAAACGGTTTTGTTCTTTCAGCTGCTATTTATCTACACTAATAGTATTTCAGCTGCTGCATGTCTACTGTTCCCTCCACCGGGCATTTCCACAGATGTGAAGGAGGAACTGTGAGCGTTCCAACAAAGTATTGCTTACTAATTAAAGATCTGTCCGCTGTGGCATGAAAATCCACATATATTGTGGTTTGTGCGTCAGCTGAAAACAACCGACAGGGGAATAGCTTGGATGCCAGATTTGGAATAGGTTTACAGAATATAGACGAGCTCTTCCTAATCAAATTGTCTGATTTGATCAGTGCATAAACAACAAATTACCCGGAGAAATTTGGCTTTGAAAATGTAAATGTATCTTTTTTTTTTCTTAACCAGGAGTTGATCAAAGCCTGAAAGGAACTCCACTCCTTTGCATTTTCTTGTGGGCTCCCGACGTAAGGTTTAATATTTATTTTGGAGTCCAAACAACAGGCTTAATGACTGCTTGTGCATTAGCCAAGAAAGGGATACACAGAAAACTACTATTTGGTTGTAAAACAGTAAAGTGCAAGACAGGCTGATACCAGAGCTTGTTACATGAGAGGATGTGCTGAGCTGAGCTGGCACACTGGAGCCAATTACATTCTAAATCTTGATGAGCGAGCTCACATACAAAAGGCTAAACAGGGAGAGGAGCTCTGTTCAACACAGAGACTACAGGTCTGCAGCTTTCATGTTGCCATCACTGGCCATTTGTGTGCTGAACAGAGGCAGCCTGTGCCCCTCCATAATTCACATCACCCTCTGTCGAATGGATATAAAGATATATATATTTCTATGTGCTGATGTTTGGATTATCACTGATCCTGGCTGCTAAGCAAACACTTGGGCCAAATTTGAGGGTATCTGTCATGCTAGCTTGCTCCAGCCCCACCCTAGAGACGAGAGCGAGGGTCATGAGACTGGAAAGGCTGACAAAAACAAATCTTTAATCAATATCCGAGCCCTGAACGCAAAACCCTCTCTCTTCCGTCTCTGTCTCAGAGCGCTCTGGGAGTGACAGTTTTTCTTTTTAATCTGTGCCCACATTGTGGAGAAATTGCAAGCTAATGTTTTGGCTATAGATCACTCAACAAATCGCTGCTGGCGGTGCATATAGTAACAGTTTGAATGCAAACATTTTCCACAACAGTTCAGTGGTTAATATGGCTTAAGGATGTGGAGAGCAGTGTAACAGTATCTGCTCTTTTGTAGCTATACCTGAAACACGGGGGAGGTGAATCGCACAAGAACGAGTGGTCCTGTGGATAAACACTTGGCTCTCATCTCTGTCCAGTAAGAAGTGCTGTGAAAACTGAATTAGGCCTATGGCAATGTCTGTTATCATTAGGTTGGATGACAGCCATGCACTGGGCTGGACCAAAAATGCCCCTAAGAGTTTAGCTCCAAAATTAGCCCAGTCAGCCAAATGAGCTTAGCTCAGACATATTTCATCAACTGGGGTGAGAAATTTCAAGATACCAGAAACAAAAACATACTCCCTTCAATTGCTGCACATGAGCTGTAGCCAAGCAACAAGTTATCATGCGTAGTGAATGATGCTGTCTGTAGATAACAAAAAAAAAGTAAAAAATTAAGCAACCCTTTCAGCAAAGACAAGAGCTGTGCATCATAATCCTACCCTGAGGATGGTCCGTCACTTTAAGTTATTGCCTGTTTTGCACATTTCCCAATATAGTGACTATATTTTAACTGAAGGGAACTCTGTTTATTTGCCAACATCGAGTCTTTTTAAAGATAAAATAAGCCGCAGTGTTTCACCTGGTGATGCACTCTCGTCTGTTCCCCCCTGCAACTAACAATGTTTGTTCCAAAAGCTTTACTTTTGAAGAAGCGACGGATATTTTGATCACTTAATCCGGACAGAATAACACTCACACTTATGCAGTCACAGTGAGAGGCACAAAAACAGTATAACATCACTTATTTAAGTCATTGTACAGTACTTGCATCACTAGCAGGGGATTTGAAAGACAGTTTCTACAGCATGCAGTTTCCTTAAAAGGGATGTGGAAAATATAGTCGGTGAAATGCACAGATAGGCCGAGAAATGAGACAAGTATCTACATTTGAACAATCCACATTTTGAGTGTGTGGGATGTGACATTTACGCAGTGTAATGACCAGATCTATAGGAGGCGAGATGTCAAACCAGTCCATGACAGAGTGGACTTAAAGCTCAGACCAGAGGCAAAGGTGCAGTGACAGGTTAACATGGTGAAAGCAGTTAGAGGGTATTGGCAGATGAACAAGAAAAAAAACTCGACAAAGAAAAAAAAAAAAAAAGAATGTGGTCAAATGTGAAGCAGAGATGAACTCAGACAGCCAAGGTGCAGTGGCCGACTGATGACATGCTGTCAATTAAAATCATGCTGTCGATCAATCCAGTTGTGAGGCGTGAAAGAGGAAGGAGGTAAAGTAAAGGAGGGGGGTTTAACCTGCAGGAGACTATTGCGATGGCATTTGCAGTAATGGGATATTACCCCTGCAGCCTTCAGATTAGGACACATTCCTGTGATTCAGCTAAGCCCCAAAATTCGTCACTAATCATTTGCAGCCAAACGTCATGACTTCCAGGCTCATTTAAAATTTTAAAGCAAGCATTAAAAAACTGATTAAAGGGGACCTATTATGCTCTTTTTTGGCTTCATACTTGCATTCAAGGTTTCTACTAGAACATGTTTAGAGGCTTTAATGTTCAAAACACACTTTATTTTCCTCGTACTGTCACTGCTGGAGCATCTTTATTCACCCTCTGTCTGAAACGCTCCATTTTAGTGCCTGTCTCTTTTAGCCACCCTCTTGAAAACACTCATCCTGCTCTGATTGGTCAGCGTTTCTGAGTCTTCTGTATCACAGTGTCTCTGCACCGTCATTGCAGCTGGGTTATGACTGTAACTGAGAATAGCGGCACTTTCTACCATGATCAATCACCAATAAAAAGCTTCTTATCACAACCAGACAGGCTCCAGCAGGAATATGATCCGAAATCAGGACGAAATTAACAGCATCATCAACCAAGATTACATGTTTCATGTTACATGTAGCAGTGTTAACACTTGCAGTAGCGTGCCTGGAGCAGATGAACATATAAAGCAGTCCTGCAAACTATGAAATCATACTGTAGCCAGAGTAGAAAAAACGTTGGAAACCTGGCCTCCAGGAAGTGCACTGGGCTTTGAAGCCAATTTTCATAGTGGCCAAACAATGGAATTACAACTGCTGAGTCCCTCAGACTTTTTCCCATAGACTTAAATTGTTAAAGAGATTTCTATAAATCGGTGGATACATTTTTTTGAGTGTTACAACCTCTGCGAAATGACTCGTTTCCCAATCAGATTCATTGATCCATTCAGTCTAATAACATTTGGAAATTCTAGAAGAGCCACGTGATGAAGTCATTTAATTCCCATTCAAGTTAGCGGAGTGCTTAAACGGAAGCAGTTGGCTCAGCCTGCAGAGTCTCTAGTGCTGCTCTATTGGCCCATTGATCATCCAGGTAATTTTATATCCGGCAGTTCAATGTATTTGGCTTCATGTGCCACTGAGCAACTTTCATAGGAATAAACAGGGCCCCGCCTCAAACACTATATCCAGTTCTCTTTATACATCCACAAACAGAGTGTTCAGAACAGTAGGACACCTGAGGTTTAATTCTACATACGTTCACTTCATTATTTGAAAACTTTGGCCGCATTTAATATGAACATCCTTCATTATGTCACCCTATATAAGACACAACATATGGAAAAGCATAGTAGGTCCCCTTTAAGCATTAATATGTGATTAAGTTAATGTAGCTTTAAACATATGGACAACAAAACCACCCTTTTGCACTGAGTGATTTTAATTTTGTCACATTTCTATTTTACATGGCAGTCCAAAACGCCTCATTTCAGAGGCCTAAAACATCACAAAATAATTTACACATACCTTGAATTTCTACATCCTCTATTTTATACTGTATCTACAGGGAAGACTGATGGTTCTTGGCCACTGGTGAAGAGAGCACTTGATCAGACTGAAGTCTATAGCCTACTACTTGTGGGAGATTCTGGGCTGAGCTTTACTACAACACAGGATATTTCAGGCAGTGTCAAATTTCCCTGGCAGTAATAATGATTGGCCTATAGTCCAGGGGCAGGTCTCCCCACAGCCTGATGGCTCTTGATGGCAACATGGAGAGGAGTACGTAGACTTAAAATAGCCATGTGTTAGTGTAGCACTGGGAAACCAATTATCTTTATCATTTGCCCTATAGCCTGTTCGATAACACTCTTACATACAGTGAAATTACTAACCGCCCACAAGCTTAAAAAAAAAGTCTTGCTGAACTTCACTATGGCGTTGCTATGTTACAACAAAACTACAACAAAGAGAACATTATATGCCTTCTAGCTATAGCATTAAGGATGAGTGTTTGACCTGCAACACACAACAGCTGTTGGAAAAGACGCAAAAGGTGTTTTCTTTCCTCCCAGTGGGAGAGATGAAGAGAGTCTGAATGCCAGTAAGAGATTGGAATTATACTAAATCTCGCCACAGACATCATTTCTTATGCAGCTGTGGTATGACCACACAATATGCAACACATGCAGGGTGGCAGAATTCATTGCTTACAATCACACTGTTCCCTCAATGGCTTTAGACCGAATCACAATGTTTGTGTACAATAACTCCTGGGTAGAAAACCCCTGCGTCACGCACATAAAATCAAACGACACTGAGAAAACGCTGCCTCAGTTGGTTAGTTTTTAGCCACCTAAAAAAAGGCCCACCAAAAAAACAGTACCAGTTTAAGTGTATGCTATATTTAGAACATTTTCAGTGCTTTACCTTGCTGTCAAACAACCTTTTACAACGGGGAACCGAAGCTGTAATGTCTGCTCTTTTTACCACCTTTGCTTAAACAACCTAAAGAATCAATCAGTCTTTGTCTTCTTTGTACAGCACTTTGCACTGAGCACTTTGATTGGCTGTTAAACACTACAGGAAACAGTGATGTCACCGCTAAAATAAGACAACAAATTACTCTCTCTGTCGCAGCTACACATGGATTTACCATAGTCTGCATTGCACCTTGAATTTTATTCTTATTTATTGCGTTAACTTGTTATGTGTAGGACTACAGATGGAAATTAGAGTTTCTCTAAATCTGGTGTTTTCTTATTTCTTGTAAATGATGAATGTCATTGCACACTGTCCTCTTTTGAATTAAATGAACCAAACTAAAGCTTATTGGCAAAAACCTTCACAGAACACATGAGTTACTGCTCTACTGCTGCCTTGATTGATTAATGTGTATGTTAACGCACCTATACTAATACTGATTTTTTTAGGTGGCTAAAAGCTTCCTGCGGCCCCCATCCACAACAGTACACTGCTTTGCTTCCACGCCGGTAGATTTGGATCACTACAGACGCTAGCAAAGCAACACAGTACATAAAATAAGCACAACAGAACTGTCAGACAGGTCGGACCAACATGTTTAACAATATGTCTTTAAACGTTACAGTTACAGCTTAAACAGTAAACAATAGAAATAAATACGTTTGCTGACTTTACATATGTCCGCAATAGAAACCTGTTGCCAGTCATCCACCCGGAAGTGATTGTTTTTGTTAGCACAAGGTCACAGTGATTCAGTCTACACCCTGGATGCACTGTGGCTCCATGTGGTTACAGCAGTACAGTGTAATATAGCATAATAAGGGAACACTGTCAAAAAGTCAAACAGCTTAAAAAAAAGGAAAGCCTAGGCCTATTACTGGAAGTTCAACAAACATGCACACACGGTTAACTGCCTGCAACAAACTGAAAATGACTCTTTATGTGTTCTCAGCCCTCACCAAGCTCACCCATCCATAAAAATCCCATCTCAAGGAGAGCAGAGGTGAGGTCTCTCTCTCTCTCACTCCCTCCCTGCCTGCCTCGCTCTTGTTCTCTTTCACTTTCTCCCTCTTGCTTACACATGCACACAAACAAAGCCCTTCTTTCTGTATCATAACTACTCCCACAATTACTCAGACGATTACTCAGATCAATGGTTTACCTGCCTGTTTGAGCTGCAGTATTCTGCTACAGAGTGTCCTGGCGAGGCAGGAAAAAACCCTCAGGCTGAAACGCATTAAACAGGGTGTCTGACATGGGTACAGGATACTGTAATACCACGCAATAACATGAGGGAAAATAGCAAGACTGGCAAAACGTATTGTCAGTCACAGCTGTCACACATGAGGGGGTAACGCAAAAGTCTATCAACAACGTCCCTGTTACAGTCTGCATCTCTGTTTCATAGATGTGCACACGCAGTCCCCTGCCATTAAATCTCTCCAAACATTCTCTTTTTAAAAAAATATCATAAAAGATTTCAGCGGAGCTCTCCCAATGACAGATATCGAGTGAGGAGTCTAACAAGGGGTTGGGGGTGATTTCAGACTCTCTATTTAGAAATGACAATACATGAGCACACTTAATTACCCAGTCTCTAGTCTAGATCAACAGAGTCTTCCAGCAGCGAGGAGACTGGTGCATTTATTAACAATGAAGGGGCTCCTTTCTGCTGAGAAACAATCTGCTTTACAGAGGACAGTTTTTTCAATGGGCAAAGACAGAGGGTAAAATTCAGACACATTTTCTAAAGAGGAATGAAGGGAAAATCACCCACAAATAAAATCAAGAGTTTGGCCTATATTTCTGACTGATTTTTGTGTGTGTGTGTGTGTGTGTGTGTGTGTGTGCGTGCGTGTGCGTGTGTCAGAAAATAGCACTTGTACACAGACTTGTAAGTGCACTGAAGCAATTCCCACAGAAGCTGGTTTTTAAACCTCAGCTGTGATGCTGTGTTGTCTTTGTTCTTTGCCCCTAGTCTACAGTTCTCATAGAGCACAAATGTAATGAGAGGGAGGCAAAGCCAAAGACTAATCCATTTGACTGCAAAAGAAATATCATAGGATACAGTGATGCATAAATATTTGTTTCATACACTGTTTAATTTTGCAAGATTTTAAAGTCACGCTGTTGACTTGGGTTGATGTTTCACCCCATCAAACGCAGGTTTAAGAAAAGCAGAGAAAAGGCAAGTACAGGGGCCATAATTGATGGCTCAAAGTGTAAGCTTTCTCTCTGAGGGTCTGCTCAGGTCCTGATCCCCTGGCCTCAACCTGAAACAATCACTCTTAGTTAACGACAACACTTCAGCTATTGACAGCGTGATCCCGTAAAGCAGACACTTCAATCAACAGAGCAGCCGGAGGAGGTGTTGTGTTGGAGGGGAATAAAAGAGGGGGGGGGGGGGGGGGCATGGGGGACGGATGAAATCAAGAAGTAAATAAATGAATCAATGAATGAATAATAGATTGGCCTGCTAGTGGCCTCTTGGAGCAGCAATGCAGTATTAATAACTGACTCTTACTGTTCGTCTCTGTGTCATCACTGATACTCTTAGGTGGACCATGGCCAGCATAACACACTGCTGATCTGTACATTCGATCCGGATTACGAACTTTCTTCAGTCCTTCAGGAGGCAAAGAGAAAAGTAGAGAAAATCGAGGAAAAGAAGCATTCTCCCAGCCTGTGATATCTGAGCAAACTCCCCATGCAAGCAATATCAACAGAGGCTAGACAGTATATTGAAATACATTTGAAACACACAAGAGCTGTTGGGCAAAATATGATGCTAATAATATTAGTATTGATAATAATTCACAGTGAATTGTCATTTTAAACAGTGGAGTTCTCCAGTGACTAAATATTCTTGCACCTTTATAAGAAAAAACAGCCTGTAATAAGGGTCACTGTAGCTGTGGCCTGGTGTGATACGGGTCAATAACACTCCCTATTGTATCAGTAGTAAACTGGATGAATCAATACAATCAATCAGTGGAGGCCGTGCAAAGCAGTCAGTAAAGGTCTATTACAGGCAGGCATTACGAATGATACGTCTCAGCAACCACAGACCGGACCTGGGTCCCATCCATCCTCACCTCACTGATTCAATTAAAAGGCTGCAGGGGAAAAAACGTAGCGCCTGATTCAACACAAAACTGGGAGAGCAAGTCGTCCGACATCACGGGGAGGTTAAATTCATCCTTCTTTACAAAACAGCGGAGAAATATTTATACCATTGCTGCACAAGCACTTTTGTAAGTTAATGGCTGACTGCGTGCTTACTTGATGTTTTGCTGCTGCTTCACCCTGAACTTTGAGTGAAATGATAACATCATGAAACTTTTTAAACTGCACCAGCTTGAAAATAAAAGAGAAATATTACTTCCAGCACAGCTGAGGCTACGGGCCTAATTCACCGGGCCTATTTTAGAAAGCAGCCGTTGCCAATTGTTTCTGCTCTCACAAAAAGTTCCAACTGCATTTCCCTCCGATTAGTTTATTTTACACACCTGTGTGAGTTTTATGTCGGTAAAACATCCCATCATTTGCCTTGTGTTAATCCACTTTTAAATGCATTTAAATATGCAACACTGCTGTGTTAGGATTACAAAAAAAAAAACCTGGCAGCATCGAGATTCACTTGCAGAGGTTAAAGGAATACCTCACCCACAAAACGACCGTTTGTGTATCAGTTAGTCATGCCATGTTACCTTGGATTTGTGAAGAAGACTACTTGCACGCCTCCACGGAAAACAGTGAACATATTGATTTGCTGATTGATCAGGGACCAAGTTTAACAACAGCAAAACTATATTGAAACATCCGCTTACAAACTCTCACACAATTCGTTCAGTGTAATCGAAGTCTCATTTATCCAGTCGTTTGATCAGTGCTTCCCAAAAACATGCATTCTTTCAAAAACCTTACTATTTAAAACTGAAAAAAAGTATCTATGCTTTCTTCAAAGCCAGACTCCAATTTGGAGTTTTTTTTAGCCAAAATACATGTTTGGGAAGTACTGAGCATACGACTGGATAAATGAGACTTCTATTATACAGCATGAGTTGTGTGAGAGTTTGTAAAGCGACAGTTTTGATACAGTTTTGCTGTTGTTAAACATGGAGCCCAATCAATCAATAAATCAATATGTTAGCCATTTTCCATGGAGGCATGCAAGAAAAACTAAGCTCTCATCACATATTCAACAAAACACTGCATGTCTAATTGATATATAAATGGTCATTTTGTGGGTGATGTTTTCCTTTGAAAGCAACAAGATTTAACTTTAATAGTGTTTTGTTTTTATGACGCCAGAAAAAAAGCTTGTGTTTACAAAAGCACTTGTTTCTTTTCCAAAATTTGGCTCTCGAACAGCAATATTTTTCTGACTATCTTCTCTGGTCGATTCATAAAACCATTGGCTGCAGCCTTATCCGGAGCAGTCTCAGTGCAAGACGTGTCAAGCTTGTCTTTTCAGTGTCCTCCAGGCCTTGTACTTAAAGTAACGGACCCATAGTGCTTTTTATGAGTGTGAAGTGGGGGAAAAAAATACCCCCAAGGGCCCTGACAATCAGTTAGGCTGCAGAGAAATACCCCAGGATGTAAACATTACATTACTGAGTGAGACTGGGTCGTGGCCCCTGGGTTTAACACAAGATGTAACCCTCAGTTGTTATGGGCCATCATAAGACCTGCCAAACAACTAAGAGAGATCAGCACTGCCCGCATACCACAAGGACAAAAGGTTAAGGAAACACTGCTCAGCTCTCTCACTGGCTACCTTACACCCAGGGACGTGTCATGTTAAAAAAAAAAAAAGCGTTATAGTGATGCACATTGAAAAAGCATGTTCGGCATTAATGAACAGGCAAAACTAAGAGAAACTGCACGCAGGAGTGATTCAGAGATTCAGCATGACAGCTTTATGTTCAAGCTTTAAGGGCCAGGTTTGCATGAGACGACATTATGTGAAGGTATGAAGCACTCTCTCTCTCTCTCTCTCTACGCTCCCCTTGCTCCTCCTCCTCCTTTTTCCACTGACCGGCCTCACAGGAACACTGAAAATAACTTAACCTGCTCAGCAATGGGACTTTCAAGTCAGGGTTTTCAGCAAGAGCTCCCCGCGTTGGAGAGGCGTCGAGATTAACAACTGCAGCCTAATTGTTAAGTTCAGCTATGTAGATGAATACATTAGGACTATACACCACAGTGAAGTCATTACTATCATAAAACCAGATGTCTTTATTTTTCGTCATAGCCACAGACAGATCCCTCATATAGTGAGTGTACTTCTGTAGCTCAATACCACCCCCTGGTGGGACTCTGCTTAGTGGTTGGCACACTGACATCCAAACAACTGAGTTCCCAGTCTTTTATCGTTTCCCCTCATATGGACAGAGGCAATTTGTTTACTCTCATTTGAAACATTAAAGTAATTCTACATCAAACAGAATTCATGTTTGAGGTTACTGACACCAAACTCTGACGGAGGTCTATTCAAATTTTGGGAGCTTGCAATAACAATAACGTTATGAACAGCTCAGAAACAACTGCACCTAATGATATATGTACAAATCTCTTTTTTCTCTCTCCCTCTCTCTCAAATTATGCAGCCAATTTTAAAGACTGGGATGACGCTTTTGCTCCACACTGAGGCTCAATGCAAATCCATAAACGCAAAGAATACAAGTTTGGGAATAAAAGCAAGAACATACTGCATTAATGACCTGTCATCATGCTCAAATCTGCTTATCATAAAAAAGTTAAACAGTTAAAGGCGTGACATGACTTAAACCATAACAAACACATTAACATTAATAGGAACATTTAATTAAAAATGCAGATGAGGTTGAAAAGCTCCATGAGATTCTATATTCTCAAGTTGCTTTATGTATTTATAATATGTCAGCTCTTGTGAATGCAATGCTATAAATAGTAAAAAGCTGACATCTGGATAGAAAACTAGTCTCTTTAGCACTGATGCAGTACATCTTATCTACATTTTCACATATGCGTTGCTTTAATTACTCACCCAAAAATTCCATGGGCCTCCCTGAATGACAACAGACCTCTCGTGCATATGTTTTGCAGCAAAAATATGCCACTAAACAGCATCTAAGTAAGTCTGGTGCGTTTAATTCTAAGTTAGTGAGCCGTGTGAAATAAGCTGAGGGAAAAAAGTCATCATTCCTGTCCTATGTGTAAAGTAGTGTAATGAGCAGGCTGCTGGAAACCCTACTCTCCATCCTCCCTGTTTCCTCTGGTGTGATGGCATTTCATTTCAAGTGCGATAGGGTATTGCAAGCGGAGCGGGCATTACAACGTTTTGATGCCCGTGTGTCTCAAACCAAATATAGGCCAAGTAGTGGGCTATAATTGGCATTTGTAAAACATAATATCCGCTCATTAAAAAAAAAAAAAGAAATACATCACTTCTGAGTCGCGAGCACTGTAATGGCAAAGAAAAGCCTCGCGCTTCAAGGAAGGGGGGGACGAACCCCTCTATCCAAGACGGGGAGATGAAAATAATATAAAAACTAGACTTATATGTTTAAAAAGAGATGGTCACATTATGATAAGAGTGCCTTTAAAAGAAGCAGCAAATAGCGGCAGCAGGAGAGAGCCGTATTGACACATAAACTAACACAACCAAGCCGCTTTTTAAAGCTGGGTAATAAGGGAAGAAGTTAGTCGATGCCAATGACATGTTGTCATTAACTTAGCCTTGTTGTTAACAACTTGAAATGCTCGTCGTTTGACACGAATCCGGAGCGAAATACGTGGTAAACGCGTTACTTTTTACCACGCTGACTATTTGTCCCCGTGGCGTGCTTTAAATGTGGGCTACGATGGGAATAGTAGCTGGCTAGAATGCAAGCTAATATTAGCTGGCTAGGTGATGTCTCCACGTTTTAGCTGCCTATTCGGAGGAAAAAAATAGCGGAGCCGTTTTTCCACCGAAAATCTCTCCACTTGTCCTCGCGCGTGTGTCGTCTCCGCGCGGAGTTGCAACTGTTCTAAAATCACACAGCGGTCATACTAGTAAATTAATCCCATTATATTTCTCTTACCTTCCGGCTTGTTTTCGGCAGCCATTTCCCCTTCACGCGCAACATCCTCCTCCTCCTCACGACCGTGGGTACCACGCGCGTGCACGGCGAGGACAGCACGAGGAGGGACTGGAGGAGCAAGCGGCGAGTCGGTCCGACCGAGGCGAACTTACCATTGGCTGCGAGGCGGTGACTGACAGAGAGGCTCCGGGATGAAAAACACATCTCCCCTCACCTTGACACCACCAGCCGGGCTTTTTTTTCCTTCCCAGTGAATTTAAAACAGCTCAGAGGCGCTGCAGGTTCTGGCATGACGCTTTTGTTTAAAGATGGTGACGCGTTTTCATATTAAAAAGGTTTAACTTAATGCTCTGTAGGTGAGGCTACATGTTTTAATTTAAACTCATTAGATTGTGAATATTAAATGTTTGTCTTTGAGCCGTCCCACTGAAGTTGTTTAACACTGAACGTCATGCCTGTGAGACAAAAAAAACTACATTAGTGCGTTAATGTTACGTTAAACTGTTTAATGGCCTTTATTAAGTTTCATTTAAACATATCTCTAAACTCATACTTAAGCTCTTAACTGTTTTACACAACTGATATTAGAAAAACATTCTGCAGAGACAAAATGTAATTTAAGTGTTAATTTTTTTATGTCTTGTTTTAATTTTAAGATGCATTCTGCTATATTTAATCCACTCAGTATCATATATGGTGCCCGTTCAGTAATCCATCCATGGTACATAAAGCCATGGATGGATTACTGAACGGGCCTAGCAGGCACAGGCCCAGGGGCCCAAAGTGTCAAGGGGCATCCCTCTGGACCTCACCTGCAAAATGTCACTCATATTAACATGTACCAACCAGGGAGAGACTCAAAATCACCACAAACAGACCACGAAAAGATGCAAAGGAGCTGCAAAGAGACACAAGACAACTGCATAAATGAGCACAATAACCCCAATAAGAAACAAAACGACCACAAAGAGACACAAAATACCCCATAGGGACACAAGACGACTACAACGTGACACAAAATGACTATGAAGATACACAAAATAACCAAGAGGACACACAAAATAACTACAAAGAGACACAAAACAACAAACAAATGACACAAAATTACCCAAAGGAGACCTCAGAGACCCAAACATCTGCAACAAAGACACGAAACAACCACAAGGAGACACAAAACGACTATGAAGAGATACAATATGACCCCAAAGAGACACAAAACGACTATAAAGTTATACGAAACAACTACAAGGAGACACAAAACAATGATAGAAGACACAAAATGTCTATGAAGAGACAAACAAAATACCCCAGAGACACACAACAATCGCAAAGAGACACATAATGACACAAAGAGATACATAATAACCCCAAAGACACACAGGATGACCACAAGGAGAAGCCAAATGGCTGTGAAGACACAAAATAACCCCTGAGAGACACAAAATGACTATAAACAGACACAAAACAACCACAATGAGACACAAAATGACCACAAAGTTTCACAAAATAACCTTGAGGAGACACAAAATAACTACAAAGAGACTCCAAATGACTACAAAGACACAAAATGACTACAAAGTGACACAAAATGACCACAGAGGGACACAAGACCACAAAAAGATGCATAACGACTATAAAAAGATGCAAAACCACCACTACGTCTGTGTGTCTTGCTTCTGTGTAGGAGAGGTGGTGGGGCCTTTTGCATATCTGTGCCCAGGGGCCCATTCTCTCATTATGTGTCCATGCATACAGCCTACTAAAAACAAACAATGAAACATTACAGACATATCAAACAGTAGCAACAGTCTGCACAGTCTATCAGTCAAGTGTCCAGATGTCAGTTTACATTTGAGAGCCTGCGGACTGGTTTGTTCCCTCACACATGTCTAACTGATTTCAGATAGCGGCACCATACTGAAGGCTGCGGGGATTACTGGGAGATCCGACCATTGGGGGGGGGGGGGCTGCTGGTGGAGTCCATCTAAACACTTCTGTCAGGTAGGCTGCTGGGGGGTCGGTGTGGCGCACAGATCTGACAACCACTGCAAACACTGTTACTTTAATTCCGTTCACTTTGCTGTCAAGGTTTTCAACTTCTATCATTATGGCGCAGTTACATAGGCTTGACAATAGTATGGCTACGTTAAATGACTACAGGCAATCTAATTACAGATCATTGTGCTTAATAGACTGTGCCTTTGGCACTCGCGTCAACCACAGCACTTAAAGACAGCCTTCATCCTGCATTAACGGGCTGGTGGCCGTCGGTGCTGAAATGCAGGGTATAGTTTGAGGTGGTGGTGCTGAAAGGACAGCTCCTCTGCTGCTACTGCTGCTCGGCGTCTATACAGTCAACGGCTTGTTGTTATTGCAAGGAAAGTAATAATGAACTAATGAAAGACCCAGTGCAGTGAAGTGATTTTCTCACCCCTTTGCCTTAATTGTTCCTCGGTGGATAGGATGCAAATATTAGGCTATCCTTCCAGAGCTGGAGTCAGGCATATATGCACCTATCTTCAGTATGAATTGCTTTGCATTGAAAATGTAATTCTATATTCAAGTGAGTGTTTTTCTGAATAGAAAATGAAGTGAACTGACTAAATAATAATGATATTAAAAATAAATTAAACATTTGGGGAATTTAAGATAAAAACACTCTGCTGTGCGAACCTACTTTTTTTTATACAGATCGATTGCACTTTCATTTCTCAGCGCCATTATCGTAAAATCTCTTGTAACAATGAATAACTGCACATTTTAAACTCAAAAAATAAAAAGCACACGTTAAACACAACATGAACAACCATGTGAATACAGCTGCTGCGTTTTGTAATTCCTCCCCAACACAAGGGGGCGCCGGAGCGCGCGGAGAAGTCTGTGAGCCACGTAAATGCCACGAAGAAGAGATGACCGGGTGTAAACATGGCGTCTGCCTTGGACGATGATGAGATCCTAAATGATGATTATTACTCCCTGCTAAATGTCAGACGAGAGGTACATGAAAGAATTATGATCTAAATAGATGTGTGTGCGCGTGCATGTAGCAGTCACTCTATAAACGCTCTCCGGCTGATATTTAACGGTTACCCGCACAATCACATGTAACGTTAGCTAGGTAGCTAGCCTGTGACCCTCGACATTGATTTCTGTGCTGTGACTCCTCGGCTAGATACTTTCCAGGACATACAACAGGTTGTGAGGTTACGACTTTGCCAACAGGAGCTGTCAGTTGATGAAGAAAGATAGAAAGTCGTGTGTTATCGCGCTAATTTGGGAGCTAATGATAACAAACTGACAGTTATGAGTAGTTAATGATCTCTGGGACTGTTTGTAGTGCTAACAAAGTTAGCTTATGCTAAAACTTACTGTAATGTTTCATTATGAAACACTTACAGTTGATCCGGTTACAGTATGAACGTATTATTTCATGTGTGGAGATCAGACGCTTTTAGGCTTGATACTTGTTCATGTATGTTAATATGCAAGTGGTATTTTATAAAACTAAAATAACTTGTGGCACAGGACATGCTGTTCCAGAGCGGCTAGATATGCTATAATTTCATAGTTAATACATTTGCTATTTCCAAGTGGCTGAAAATGGGAAATTAGAATATAGATAAGGAATAAACTAAATAATGTGTAACTCTGTTGTGGAGTATGCAGGAAACAACAAAAAATGAGTCTCTGTGTCAGGGAATTCAAAAGTGAAACTGATATGACTGTGAACACACATTCACAACTGTTATTATTGGGCCCATACTCTTTGTACTGTAGTCTATCTCATAGCAATCTAATATAATGTGTTTCCTAGATCTATCTGACCCATTCAGATCTTTAAAGCTAAATGAAGTTTACATTTGGTGAAACATTCAAACCCATGTCTTAGTCCTGCATTGTTTTAAATCCGGGTTCAGCCATGTAAAGCACTGTATGTAACTTTGTTTTGAACAGTGCTTTATATGTAATATACTCTGACTTTAAACAGCAGTTTCTGTTCACATTTTTTGTCACAAGCCTGCATGGCGTTACAGCAGGGTTAGAAGACTTTATGAAGGTCAGATAAGTGTGGGAGGATCAGCAAATGGAGTTCAGCTGTAGCAACATCCTGGTGTTTATTTATTTTTTTGCCTGTTGTCAATCAAGTTTCTCCACAAACTGCTTCTATCACATTTTCTCCATTTGAATGTTGTGCTTCAGGCCACGCAGGAAGAACTGAAGGCGGCATACAGGCGATTATGCATGCTGTATCACCCAGACAAACACCGGGACCCTGAACTAAAGCGTCAAGCAGAACAGCTTTTTAACCTCGTACATGAAGCTTACGAAGGTAGGAGAAAGTTTTGATTATGTGATCAACATTACAGTATGTTCAGAAACTATTGTGATGGTTTATATTATTGCCGGTTATCCTTGTCTTTTCAGTGCTTAGTGACCCACAGGCACGAGCCATCTATGATATCTATGGCAAGAGAGGACTTGACGTTGAAGGATGGGAGGTAAGTCCATTTGTGAATGTAAATGCAGTTAGAAACAACAGCCATTGTGTTGATTGACAGTCCATTATTTATTAAACTCAAAAAATACAATGACGCACATCAGAGGCACAATACTGTCGGGAGAGTTGAGTAGGTCCTCATGGGAGTAGCTCAGTGGAGTTCTGAAATTCACAACCACAACTCTCAGGCTTACCGCATACATTTTTAAAGACATTGTAAGTTTAATTCACTATTAATGTCATATGTGTATTGCTAGCCAAGTGCAAAAATAGCCAAAGTCATGTGACAGAAAATCTGTTTGAAAAATATGGTTTGTATTCACATTAGCAATATCTAATGCACACAGATGCAGACCAGCGTGAGGCTCAATGCCAAAATGCATCAGAATAAAAAGACATGTTGCACAACTTTTCTTCAGAACACCATGCTTTATTCACTTAACCAAGTATTTTCAGCCATCTTGTCATCATCAGGGCAGTCAGTGTAGTGTGTCTGCATTTGCATCCATGGTTTGCTGCTTTTTAGTAGAACCAAGATTTTGCTGTACCCTCCTGTCAACTTTAAGATTTACTATGCAGGATTTTCCTAAAAAACAATGTATAGACTCTTAAAGAAGTAGTTCCTCTCAATCATCAATTATGACCCACTAGAAGTGTGTGTCAGTTTATTTTTCTGCAGAGACTCAGCCCTCTGCCTTTATTTTTTTATTGTCTTCTTATTTTTTGTGTTCGGGATGTCACTGGGTGTGTACCCCCACAGCCCGCAACTGAGGTTGGGGCTTTATAAAAAGATAGCGACTAGGTGCCAGACCATAAACAGCAGGCATTCAAGTGACACAGCAACGGAAAAACGCAAATATAGCGAGGCGAAACGCCATGTGAGAGTGAATCTGGGGTTGGGTTTTACTTTCACTTTCCCTGGTGAGTGTGTTAACAAACAGTAACCGACAATCCTGCATAGTATACCCTTAATAAATCAGCATGTTTATAATTAGAGACATCCAAAATGGTTGGTGTGCTTTAGACAGAATTCCAAATTTGAACTTTTAGCCAAATTTATATTTTCAAGAATAACTCACTCATGGAAGAATAATCTTCAAGTGTCAGCCATAGTGTACACAAGCACAATGTTGTGGCATTGCAATCTCATGGCATGAAGCCTGCATTCTTACCGCAACACCCTCCTGCCCTGTATGACATCACCTCATTTAACCTGCTGGAAATACTACTTGTTTTGCTTCATCTGTGTTTAATAAAACCATAGATGCTCGACAGTACAAAATGTGAAACTTCTAAATAATTTCACAGGAAGAAAACGTATAGGGTGGTGAAATCCTGGTGAAATTTCTTTCACTCCAACTCTTTATCTAAAGCCTGTGAAACAGCCGATCCACTGTTTGCTTTGCATTCAAATCATATCTTCTTTCTCCAGGTGGTGGAAAGAAAAAGAACCCCTGCCGAGATCCGAGAGGAGTACGAGCGCCTTCAGAAGGAGCGAGAAGAGAGGAGGCTTCAGCAAAGGACCAACCCAAAGGTATGTTCAGGGGAAGATAACAAGCATCACATTGAACTGACGGTAACCTAAAGAGGCAGTAGCCATCTTGTGCATATTATATACATCATTCATTAAAACAGTATTTATCCCTGAACCTGTCATTTGCAGGGAATGATTAGTGTGGGTATCGATGCCACGGACCTGTTTGACCAGTATGAAGAAGACTATGAGGATATGGCTGGAGGGGGAGTCCCACATGTGGAAATCAACAAGATGCACATATCACAATCAATAGAGGTAATGGGCTGCTCGGGATTCTACATGAGTTCTTAGGTGGCATTTGCTACGACATCTTTTGGATTGAAACAGCTGTAGCTGCAATTAAATGACCAGTGTGTAAGATTTAAGGGGATATATTGGCAGACATGGAATATAATAAAGCTAATAAGTATGTTTTCTTTAGTGCTCCTTTAAATATATGAGAGCTGCTACGGAAGATTTTGGATTTAGTTCTTATCAAAGGACGTATTGTTTCTGTGTGTTCTCCCTGCAGGCTCCTCTCACCACAAAAGACACAGCCATTTTGTCTGGCTCCCTGTCAACCCACAATGGAAATGGAGGGGGCACCATTAACTTGGCCTTGAGAAGAGTCACCTCAGCCAAGGGGTGGGGAGAGGTATGCTGCATTCCAACTGGGCACCACACGCACACTCATTTTGTGATGTATACTATAAATGGCACACTTTGTTTGTGCCACTCCTGTCTGCGTGGGCGGTACAACATGGAGGGACATTTTAAGATGTGAAACGTGATCTGCTGTGTATGTGTGTGTGCAGGTAGAGCTTGGTGCTGGAGACGCACATGGACCTCTCTTTGGGATGAAGATTTTCCGAAACTTGACACCTCGATTGTATGTGTTGAAATGCAGGAGAAAGGAAATCGATATAATTTTTACCACAACATGATCAATCTGGTGATTTTTATATTTTATTTTATTGCTTCAGCTTCGTGACCGCTCAGTGTGGGCTCCAGTTTTCATCCCGAGGCGTGCGTCCCGCTTTCACCACAGTGCTGGCCCGCCACCTAGACAAGAACACTATGGGCTATCTGCAGTGGCGCTGGGGTGTCCAGTCCTCCATGAACACCAGCATAGTCAGGGACACCAAGAGCAGCCATTTCACCTTCGCAATGCAGGTGAGCAGCCAGCAGTTACACATGATTTTAATGTTAGCCAAGACGCCATTAAATCAACAGTTGTCAGCGTTGTGCCAAAATGACCATTTACCTTTTGTCTCTGCAGCTTGGCATTCCTCACACATTTATGATGATGAGCTACCAGTACAAGTTCCAGGATGATGACCAGACGAAGATCAAGGGCTCAGTAAAGTATGTTGTCAAAGTGCGATATGTTATTTGGAGAATGTCATCATAAATTTATATTAAGACCCCTGGTGTAGTTACATTTGTTTAGTATCAATCTGTTTGTACAACAGCTTAAATTTATAGCCATTTAAATATACACCAATCAGCCACTACATTAAAACCACTGACAGGTGAAGTGAAGTGAATAACACTGATCATAATATTACAATGCAATGTTCTGCTGGGAAACCTTGAGTCATGGCAACAGCACTCCCCGATGCCAGTGCCCCCCAAGCAGGACGATGCACCATGCCACGCTGCAAAAACTGCTCAGGAATGGCTCAAATAAACTGACAAAGAGCTCAAGGTGTCAACCTGGCCTCCAAATTCCCTAGATCCCAACTGATTGAACATCTGTGAGACGTGCTGGTACCCCAGAGGTCTTGTGTCCATCAAAGCCAAGTCTGATCCATGGTGGGGTCTTTGACCTCTCAAGGCATAGCCACAGGACCTTTGGGGGTGTCCTGTGTTGTCTGACACAAGGCTGTTGGCAGGGGAACCTTTGAGTTCTGTGGGTTGTGAGGTGGGGTACTGGCATGTCCCTCGGATGCTCGATGGGATTGGGATGTGGAGAATTTGGAGGCCAGGTTGATGCCTTGACCTCTGTGTTTCCTCTGGCCATTCCTGAGCAGTTTTTGCAGTGTGGTGTGTTTTCCTGCCGAGGGGGCTACTGCCATCAGGGGAGTGTCATTACCATGAGGGAGTGTACTTGGTGTGCAGCAGCGTGTGGATGAGAAGTGTGTGTCAAGTGGCACCCATTTCAGTACCAGGACCCAAGGTTTCCCAGAGGAACACTGCACTATAACGAGATGATCAATGTGTGCGTAGTAGTTTCTGTGCAAGAACCGACAGCTCAAATTCAAGTAAACTTTGACTGCAGGTAGAAAGATATTGACTCTGTCTTTATGTTACAGATCAGGTTTCTTTGGGACTGTGGTGGAGTATGGCGCTGAGAGGAAGATCAGTCGACACAGTGTCCTGGGGGCCACAGTCAGCGTGGGAGTGCCCCAAGGTGTCTCCCTAAAGATCAAGTAAGCGCACCTCTTTGCTCAGTTTCCCGTTTGATGCAGGGTTCCAGAGGGTTTTCCTCGCAGCGCTGTTGCCATGGCACCCGTAGGAATCAAGACATGACATCATGCCAGCCAATCCAATGAATTTTCCACAAGTTGTATCTGCGCTGGGGGTTTTATCTTTGAGGATGTAAACACAGGGATGGTCCCATTGAGATAGATGCTGGTGTTGGGATATGAGTTTAAAAGCTTGTGCATATACACTATGTCTCTTGTTATTTTTGGATAGTTCTCTAACTGTCCTGTCCAGCTGAGAGTATAGCTCACATTTTCACTTTGCCATTTTTAAGCATATAGCTGTATGCAGCTGAGAGCATGCTTATTATTTTTGAATGTGGCCTTAGTTTTCAGCCAATTTTAGACAGAAGTTCTCACAAATATTACATGGAGTAACCAATTTAGCAGCCAGTTAGTAGCCACTCAGATATAAATAATGAAACCGACTCTCTCTCTGCAGACTAAACAGAGCCAGCCAGACGTATTTCTTCCCCATTCACCTGACCGACCAACTCCTGCCAAGTGCTGTATTTTACGCCACAGTTGGACCACTGGTTTTCTACCTCGCCATCCAGCAGCTTATTATTCGGCCCTACGTGCGGGCCCAGAAGGAACAGTAAGAAACCTTCGCTTTAAAGTTGGTTGTTTCATGCAAGAAATGTTATTGGAAGTAGCACCGCGCGTATTATTATGGCCAGATTTTATGAGCTCATTCCATTTCTCCATTTATCCTTCAACTCACCAGAGACTTGGAGAAGCAGCGGGAGAGCTCGGCCTCGAATATAGCCAGGAAGAAACAGGAGGCGGAGGCTGCTGTGAGTATTTTATAGGCTTACATGTGACTGTGATACCAATCCGACGTCGAGGTTCAGCGTTTTAAGAGATGCAGGTATCGTGGGTGACTGTCATGAAATATTACAAGTCCCCGCACCAGTCAGATGAAGGGGCTGAGATGGGATAAGATAAGATGCAAAGTCTTAGTGAAATTCATTAGTATAATCCACATGATGTGAAATCTCATTGTTTGTGTCTGTCTCCTTTGCTCCCTCTCTGTGTGCCTTTTTCATCTCTAAAGGTCTTACTCATGCAGGAGTCTGTGCGCAGGATTATTGAAACGGAGGAGTCTAGATTGGGTAAGATCAGTAATATTTAAGAGATGAGCTTATCCTGGGAATAATGTTTTTTAAGCAGGCTGTGAAACCACTTGATTCTCTTACATTTTTACATTTAAGGTGAAACATGTTGATGCCTGTGTGTTAGTTGCTGACCTCAAAGTAAGGCTGGGCAATATGGAGAAAATCAATTATCACAATATTTTTGTCCAAATATCATGATAGTTATTTAGCAACTATATTGTAGGGGCGACTGTTGGTGCTTTCACAAAATAATTACACAGTTATATTTTTGATAATCATCTGTAATGTCAGATGTGTGTCATGACTTGGTGGCTAAAGGCAAATAGTAGTCTAGACCTGTCTGGTAAGTTCAGATAATGACATCACTTTACTGCATACTTTACCTTTTCCCCGAGAGACTCCCATTTCTTCATTGCCCTCTCCCAGTTTCCTCCCAGGGTCACAGTTCTCCAGTTTTTTCTCAATTTCTGACACATTTTCAACCCTTTTTTACTTTCCATTTTTAATAATCCGTCTCTGGCACTGTACAGCGTGTGTAAGCCCTATGACTCTGAAAGTTTCCTACCTGCTGATGCTTCCTCTTTCCTCTTTTTTTAATCCTTTGGCTCTGCATGAGACAGGCGTCACTGCCATTGGACAACTCATGCTGACCACTAGGGATGGGGATCACCAGAGGCCCCCCGATACGATAATATCATGATACTTAGGCCACGATGCGATATTATTGTGAATTTAAATGTTGTGAATATTGCGATTTATTACCTTTTTTCAACAGCAAATTAAGGAAAAATGGTCGGAAAAAAGTCGGTCCATTTAAATTCAGTAATTTATATTGCAGCAACATGTGTCTAGTGGACTGAAAAAAACAGTTGGTTGTTTTTTTAGTGGAGGTTTAATTTGTATTTGGAACCTTAATAGTTTCTATAATAAAAAAAAATCGATACTTGTCGTTTGTGTACCTACTGACGGCATTACATGTGCGTACGTTTGAGGGTGCCTCGAGGGTTGGGGAGACCCCAGCTTATCCTTCTCTGCAACGGAGGGGTACACAGCTGTCTTCCAGAGACAGTGAGTCTCCCGCTCCGCCTGCTTAGGCATCCAGGGCCCAAGGGTGTGTGGGTCAGGGTTGACAGCTGGCTGTGGGTCCCTAATGGGGGCCAAGCCTACAGCCTGTTGGAGTCCCAGGGTCACGAACCATTAAATGTGACGAAACATGAAAATGCTGATACAGTGTACTTACTGTTTTGTTACTTAAATTCTTTAAAAGTCACCAGAATGCAGGAAATTAAGTATTTGAGGACCCCCACAACCCTGCGTAGGTTTCAGAATTCTCCCTATTTTTGAGATTTCAAGGTCGGCAAGTACGCTTTACTGTAATGCAGCCTTTAAAATAGGAAAATACAACACTTATGATATTACAGTATCCAAAATCGGATACAATAACTCACCCCTACTTAGATGTGGTGTCTGTTTTTACAATGTGAAATCAGACTAGTCCTGTTTTAATAAAAAAAAAATATACTGCTGGTAAATGTTATGCCGCAGTTTGTCTGAATCAAAAAAATCTAAATTAAAGCACAATACATGCTTTTAGTGATCATCTTGAGCAGTTCACTGAAATCTAAAGGGACTGTACACCTGGAAAAGGCAAAACTAATGTGTGGGCCTTTGTAGTATGAGGGGACGCCCTTAGTTGTCACTGATAGTGTTGAGTGTGATTTTGTGGAGAGCTTTTGAAATAGAGTTCAAATTGTTAATAAAGGCAAAAGAGTTCAGTGGATATTTTTAATGACCCTCCTGCTTCCGCTTCGACCCGTGATAATTGGCGCTTTTTAGTTTGCTTTTGATAAGTACACTAACAAAAAAAGCTCTCAGCAGACAGTGTAATTTTCACCTTGGGGAGTTTTGCAAGTGATAATTGGCTTATGACACCTGTCACTGTAGAGGTTGCTTTAATTTTAGTATCATCAGAGGCCCCCTAGACTCTGCACTTGTAAAGTAACGGTTAATAGCAGGGTGTGTGTGTGTGTGTAAGTGTGTAATGACAGACACACAGCTCCTCTTCATTATTCAATGGACTGCACTCTATGAAATGGTTACCGTATTGTTTGTGCAGCTTGCAATTAAAATTAATTGTGCTGTCTTTTTGTTGCGAAACAATTTTACCAAACAAGTCTCAAAAATGACACTGGTTCTGTTGTTAAAAAATGAGGCTGAAACTGCCGCCATGCAAGATTCAGATTATTCTATAGTGACAGAGGGGATTTGTGTTGGACTTTTAATATCAGTTCATTCAAAAGTCAGTGTCTATTTTGTCTGGCATCCTTCATTTTCTGAAATTTACTCTATAATCAAACTAAGACCTTTTTAACATTTTGAAGCACATTAAAACGTCACTTTATACATTGAATTTCCAGTTGATTCACACTATCCTTTGATGCTGCTTCATCAAACCAGGTCTCATCATCCTCAACGCCTGGTACGGCAAGTTTGTGACAGACAACAGTAAGAGACACGAGAGGGCAAAGGTCATTGATGTGACTGTGCCACTGCAGTGTTTGGTGAAAGACTCTAAACTCATCCTCACTGAGGCTACAAAGGTAAGTCCAGTGCAAGATTATAGACTATTTTCCTGGTATGTAAAACATTTGTACATAGTACACATACTGTTTAAAGGTATACTATGTAGGATTTTACTAAAAACAATGTATAGACAGAAGTAATCCCTCACAACCATCACTTATGACCCACTAGAGGTGTGTAGTGGTGTATTTACCTGCAGGGACCCTGCCCTCTGCCTGCACTTTCATTTTTTGGCTGTGTTCGGGATCATCCTGGGTACAGGAGACGTCACACTCACCCGGGGAAGTCCAGGCACATTTCTCACGTCTAATGCAGCATGTAGCGAGAGGCAGTAAGTCAAGGGTTTCACAAGCCTGGTTTAGCATAGCAGCGTAACACCTGGACTTTCCTTTCCAGCTGTTGCGATGTCAGCCCGCTTGGCTTGATGTCAGTCTTGAGGTCCTTGCTCCAAGTGTTTTTGGACCAGCCTCTCTTTTGCCTCGTGGTTCTATCTAA
Organism: Epinephelus moara; assembly: GCF_006386435.1. Taxonomy (NCBI): domain Eukaryota; kingdom Metazoa; phylum Chordata; class Actinopteri; order Perciformes; family Serranidae; genus Epinephelus; species Epinephelus moara. The sequence goes on along the minus strand of NC_065521.1, from coordinate 35,747,082 downwards.
GGTCCTGCCTGGTGATGCTGGTATTGGGTTTCTGGAGGATGTAGTCGAAACATCCCCATCTTCTTCTCTTGATCTCCTCTTCCACAGGTCGTTGGCCTGTTCTCTTTAAGAGATCATTGCTGCTGATTGTGTCTGGCAAATGGATGCTCAAGATCCGCCTCAGGCAGCCGTTGATGAATGTTTGTACATTAGTCATTCATTGTGGTACTGGTTGTCCTTCATGTCTCTGATCCATAGAGAGGTATAGGCTAAGAGTCGGAGCAGAAGAGTCAGAGCTTTGTCCACTTTTCTTTGGAGCTCTGAATATTCTTCAGGTGGATGAATGAAGCTCTTGCCTTGTCTTGACACTGCCTGTGTAAGTGAAGGCTTCTACTGTCTCGAGTGTTACTCGCTCCAGGGTTACTGGGTCTTCATGGGTTGTGTTGACCTTGAGGACTTAAGTTTTCCCTGTATGGATGTAGAGGCCTACTTGTGATGAGGTGTCTGCCAGTAGTTGTCTACTTCTGCATGGATAGGACAAGAGCAGGTGACATCAGTACTTAATAATTGGTAGCGGGCAGAGGGGGAAGAGGAAGCTACAAAAACAGTGCAGAAAAAAGTAAATATAGTGAGGTAAAAATGCAAGCAGACAAAGGCCATGTCCAAAACGAGAGAGAATCTGTGGCTGGCTTTCACTTTCACTGGCGATACTCTTTACAAACAAATAATTCCTGCATAGTATACCTTTTAAAAATGTACTACCGGGTTAGAAACTGATGTCCTCAACTCTCTGCTGATTCAGTCTGCTGCTGGTGCATGACCTTGTGTTGTCTTTCCAGTCAGGACTCCCTGGTTTCTATGACCCCTGTGTGGGGGAGGAGAAGAGCCTGAAGGTGCTGTATCAGTTCCGCGGAGTCATGCATCAAGTCCTGTCAGGAGACACCGAACCACTCAGGATACCAAAGCAATGTAAGTTCCGTGTAGTGCACAGCACAGTGACTCTCAGGTATGAGGATGGTGTCACAGTTTTTTCACCCTCCTTAATGTAATATTTAGCTACTTGAGCGCAGGTTGAATGATTTGGCAGATCATATACTCTCTTGAACTGTCTAACCCGCCACTGTTTCAGATCTTACTGACAGCGGGGGGAATTTACTTGAACCCGAAGCCTTTGTAGATGTGTGTGATGCAACATATCTCAGAATATTTTATCTCAACTCAGACAATGTCTCCTAAAAAATCCACTGAGCTATATTACCTGCCACCTTCATGTGCTTGCCAGCAGCGTTATGTCTGACTTCTTTGTTCTTGTTTGCAGCTCACAGGATTGACGCAGACACATAGGAGCTCCTCTGCTGACCAAAAAGACTCATCTCTAAGCTGTCTGACAGAAGATGGATAAAGCTGTTTTAGATACGACACGGAGCGAAGTCCTTGTTACTCAGAAATCGTGCATTTACCTTTTTGTCTTTGTATCCATTTAAATATGCAGAGCAGAGTAAAAGCATCACAGACTGGATTGATCAGAATTCAGGATCCATGGACAGCGTTGCGGCCTGCTTGAAATTCTAATGTGACACCGAAATCAATGGCTACCATCTCATGCTCTCCTTGGTATCCATTTATTTTTGGTATGGCTTGTAATTTATGATTGAGTTCTATGTACTGTATTGTACACAAACTGCAGTGCCTATGTGAATGAAAACGATGAATGCACCTCTGTTTATTTGCCATATTATTAAAATCAGTCTCTCTCATGTTGCTTAACCATTTTGGTACTTTTTCAAAAAAGAAAAAAAAAAGAAGTTGTGTTTTTCTTTTGTATAACTTGTAAGTTAAAATGTTTTGATGGTTTTGGTTTAGAGGAACAGTTTGTAGGATTTAATGGCACCTAGTGGTGAGGACTGCAGATTGCAACCAGCTGAAACTTCTCCCTGTTAGAATACCTTCAGTATTCATTGTTCAAGAAGTTTTCACTGAGAGACGAATTATCCGCAGAGGTGTCTCCCTCTCTGAAACAAACAGACCAGAGGTCTCATTTATAAAACAATGCGAAGGATCCATACTAAAAATGTATGTATGAACAAAAGCCAAAAAATACGTATTTCTGCAATCAGGCTTCCACCTCACCATTTGCATCACCAATTTCCCGTCTTCAAAATGTTCGTAAGCATGGATCATAGTGTCTGTTTTTATACATCACAACTTTTGAGTGGGAGGTGGCGTACACTTCTTTCAGGCCTCGTTTTGAGTGTATGCAGTGTTAATAAATTTTGTTGTTTTCTGATCCAGGCATTCAGGAGATTTTTATCAGGAGCCCAATTATCTCCTCTCCAAAACGAATAGACCTGGAGATTTAAACCAGTAAAAACACTGAATATTTCATGTTAAAAACCAGTGTTTTGCAACGCCATTCAGCTTGTTGCAGATGGGCCATTAGCCCAGCTAAGTTGAGATCCTCAGAGGTCTCTTCCTCTCTAGAAGAAACTGACCTTGTGTAGTTTTACTTTAAAAAAAACAAAACAACTCTGCTTGCTCTGGAGGGGCTGCTAATTACCGTAGCCAAAGCGAAAATGCTAATGGCCCTATCTAAAGCTAATGTTTGGTTTGTCCGTTCCGGGCTACTGTAGAAACATTTGATATTTGACATTTATTTTGAACATGTAAAAAAAAAAACATACAAACAAATCCCACCCCTTCTCCATAAGTCATTGAGAAAAATGAAACCGACAACTTCCTTATATAGATAAACCCATACCGAAGACTTTTCTAAATATACTATCATTATTACCCTTTAACTTTGTCACACAAAAATAATCTATGTATATGTATATAATAGTAATTACCAAATATATATCTTACAAAAACCTGTCTTAGTATATGATATAAATTACCAGCTATTTATGACTTACAAGTATAAACCAGTCTAAGTGTATGATATTTATAAACATGGTGGTGCAACATGGTGAACTCTGTGGACGAGGACCTGCTCCCTATGTAGATAAAAACAGCTCATTCTAAGATAACAAAAACACAACAGTTCTTATTTTCAGATGATTTTACACTAGAGAAAACATACTTATTGAATTTCTGCTAATATATCTCCCTAAATCCTACACACTGAATCTTTAACCAAAGTAATTTAGGCATTGCTGATTTGTCAGTTTCCTCAGAAAAGGGAACCACATTTGAATGATAACATGAATGTGGTGGAGAGTACTAACAGCTGCTGATACACAGCTAAAAGGAAGGGAAGGAATATCTGCCAGTGACAGAGGTGAAACACCACAGCTTTATATAGTTCAGCATGGGGAGGCTGCATGTGTACAAGTGTTTTGACTGGATGGAGTTTAGAAAGACATTTTAAATTGATTCAGCATGTCTGTTGTGCTGTAGATCTTCTTTCCTCAATCTGGGTGAAATGTTAATGAATCTTCCCTCCCGTCTCTTGTTTGCCAGTTTGTGTGCCGTAAATAGAAAAGGGGAGGATTAACTGAAACCACTACAGGACCAGAGATTGTTTTAGTCTCTGTGAAATATGGAACCCTGCCTTTTCAAGAATCATAATGAATTGGACGAACAAAGAGGGCTGACATAATGACCAAATGTTTCCTGAAACCCAAAACACCTTCTTTTGGAAGCAAATCGAGTTTGTCACATTCCTCATCGGGTGACTCTATTTTTATCTGAGTTTTTTTTAGGATAACTGAATTATATGGTTTGATGTTTGACCAGATGATCAGAATTTAGAGGCTTTATGTGTTTAAAGACGATCAGGAGTACATCACATTTGACTCACTGGAGGGCTTGAGACAGCAGTTGTCAAACTAACTAGAGTGTACATGATTCAAGATGTTTATTGAGACTCCAGTTGTGTGTGAATGTATGAATACAATCGTGTAAAATATTTTCACTGGGATGCTCTATGAGAGAAAAACAGTAAAAACTTAAATCTCAACAGCTTAAAGACACACATCACCATGAACACAAACTCAAGCCTGTAACAGACGGAGCACTTTCGTTATAGACTCCACATGTTGATACTTAAATTTACAGTAACTGCATTTGTGATACATGACTTTAAACTGAGCGTTCACATTGTACTTCTTAATGGATGGATTACTGGACAGACCTATTGGTTACAGCCCCAGGCCTGTACCTGCAATATGAGACACACACCAACTTGGAAGACACTGAAAGTGACCACAAAGAAATGCAAAACAGCTGCAAAGAGACTTTCAAAAGGGGCTAAACAACCAAAAGGGACACAATATGACTAAAAATAGATGTTAGCAACCACAAAAAGACTCAAAATGGCTACAAAGACACACAAAACCACAGAGAGATATGTTGCGACTATAAAGACAATCTAGACAACAACAAAAACAGGCTGAACAACCATAAAGTCTGTGTGCCTTGCTCCTATGAAGGAGAGGTGGTGGGGTCCATTGTCTCATAATCCACCCATGAGTGTCTTTATCAGGTTAATCTAGATATCTGTCTAAAGAGGTCTCTGTGCTTCTTGAGTGGACACATTATTTATTCAATTTATCTGAGTCTTTTTTTGTTCTTCACAGTTCTTCTGTTTGTTATTTACAACCTTTGATCATTACGCTCATGTTTGAAGTTTTTTCAGACAACTGGAATCAATCAATCAATCAATCAATCAATCATCAAACCAGATAATCAAAAATAATTAAACAATGTTGTTTGGAGGCTATTGATTAGGAACACATGGCACTGACAGCTGGAGATACGAGTTACAACAGTGCATGCTATTGTGATGGGCCCTGGTGCACCCTAGTTACTAGTTATGAAACACACACACACATGTTATATACACTTGCAGATGTGCCCAGCTTGTCATCTCTTGTCAGAGATTTTGCACCTAAACTAGTTACTGCAAATCGTTTCGTCTCATCGCATGATTTAACAGAGACATAATATTGGACAACATCAAAATACATTTTACCCAGCAGTCATCATTACATATCTGTATTTTTAAAAAAATGGAAAATATTAGTTTATTAAATAGTTTTTTATTTTATTTTTTTATAGTTTATGGACAATAAGCATGTAATTTGTTAAAGATTGTTGATAGATTGGGAAGTTTGAGCTCCAGGGTGGGGGAGCCCTTCTGTGCAGAGTTTGCATGTTCTCATTATTAATTAAAATCATAGATTAAAGTTTTAAAATATCCGCTTGTTGTGGAGCATGTGATCCCACACTTTCTCCGCCCACGGTTCTTACGTCCAGCCGCCCCGGAGAGAAGAACGAGCGCACCCTTGACAAACTGACAGGAGTGGCCATATGTGCCCTACATCTCTATAAGTGTTTTATTCATTCAACGAGAGAATAAGAGGTAATTTCCTAAACTTTGACTGAGATGCTACAGCCCTCCTCGCAGTGTCGGTGTCTGTAACGTTATTCCGAACTGCACTTCCGTGTTCTGTGACGCTCGCGCACTTAACAGAGCAGTAACAGCTGACAGGAGGAGGCCGAGAAACCAAAACAATGATATAGGCTACGTATAGTGGCATAAAGGCTGTGGCCCGGCGGTGTCCTGAGCGTAAAGAGGAAACTTATGAATGAAAGTCGAGGTCTGAGTCCGAAGCAGCCACCGACTGCAGCTACAGCACCGTGTACTTCGCTCCTAACGGTAGGTGTTCAGTGCTCCACTGTTAAAACAACTAATGCAAGGGTTGCACATGACTGCAGGCTGTATGGAGATTACAGCCAGTCTGGGAAATGTAAAGTGAAATACAAGATGGCATAGTCTACACTTAAGGCTGTGCTGCAAGACTATAGTGCAGCCTGGTGTTTTGGTGTGCATGTATTCAGTAAATGGATTTTTTAGGACTATATTTATTGCATTTTTAACATCAAATACAGAAGAGCTTGGACATAATGGCAAATAGAGGGAGTAGTTGAAAATAAGAAAATGAGAACAGCAACAAACAAACAAACAAATAGTCTATAGACAGATAGACAAATAACAAGGTTACAAGAGGACTAGTTTACAGGAAGTGTCCAGAGACTGGCTAAGCCGGTTTAGGAATCTCCTGCAATGTAGAAGATGACAGTGTAGATCCAATGTACTTTAAATAAGGGCCCCAAACTTTATGAATAGCATACAAGAGATATATTCATTGGGAGCACACTGCATTACAAGATTGTGCCAAGACGTTTTTTGTTGGAGCAGCATCCTCAGTCCAGAAGAGCAGAATATTTTTCCTGGCAGCAAAAGTCAAAAGATTGAAAAGTCTCTTGTGTTTGATATTTGTTATATGACCATCCAGGAGTCCAAGTAAGAGGCACATAGGGCCCAATTCTATTTGAACACCAAATATAACAGACAGTTCATTTACAATACCAGACCAACGGCTTTGCAGCTTCACACATAGCCAAAAACAGTGACTGTAGTTACACTTACAGCAGAGAGAAGGAATATTAGCATCCATTTTATCTTTGAGAGCAGGTCATATATATGTGCGGTGTACAATTCTGAACTAAGAAGATTTGGTTCGATTACACATGGATATAGAGAATGGAAATGTTTAATGTGCATGTGTCACAATTGCTAGGCAGACATAGGTAGTTTTGTCCATGCAGGAGGATGCAAATGTGCAGGGCAATGCAAATGGTTCACAGAGGACAATGTGAGGAGGATACACAGCAGTCAGGGCGCACTGTTCACAATCCTGATGGCCTGAGGAAATACGCTTTTTATTGCCTCTTTGTTGGACTTGTGGCTACGGAGACACCCAACATAAAGAGGCTGAGAAAAAGCTCATATTTGACTTTCCTTTGAATGCAACTGGACTGCATGTTGCATGGGATCATTGTGTGCACTATTTGTCACCTGTAAACCGTGCAACTTGGCCATCATAAATATTTTTACTCTTTTAGCTGTTTGATCATGAACTTTTTTCTTCTTACTAGTGAGAAGTGCCACTTTAAATACATCAATGTACATAGATGCTTTAGAGCAATGAAATCAGCTTATGTTTTTTTAAAAACTATGTGTTACCTACCCTTTGTTTTAAATGTGCCTGTTCAATAGTAGTAAGGATAGACTTGTAGTTTATATGGATATGTAAGCAGTAGTGGGCATTCTCCAAAGAAAGTACTGGAAAACGAAACACATTGCACAGGGTTTGATCTTCTCTGTGTCCTTTTTCTTGCTTTCAGATGTTCCCCGTTCCTCTGGAGATCTTTGAGGAGATCTTCCTGAGTCTTCCTCCCCATCAGGTGGTACATGTTTGTCGGTTAGTGTGCCATCAGTGGAAAGAAGTGGCTGACAGTGAGTCCCTGTGGAAAGAAAGATGCAGAAGAGAAGGATATCGCCTCCGCGATGCCTCCAAAATAGCCAAAGACTGGAGATTGTTTTACTTCTTGTGCAAGAAGAGGAGAAATCTTCTCAAGAATCCAAGAGGAGAACGTAAGAAGCCACAGGAGTGACTGCACACAACAAGGCCGTTGTTTTCCTGATGTACAAATTAGCACGACAACATTATTTATGTCACAACCCTCCTTTTGTTTGTACAGAGGACCTGAGCGGCTGGCAGATTTTAGAGAATGGTGGTGATAAATGGGCTCTGCACGATCTTAGAGTGCCTCATCCAGACGAGACGGTCCAGAAGAACTTTGTGACCTCTTTCTGGTGAGTATTCACCTGGGGAGATGCAGAAAATATGGCATTAATCTTATTTTGTATTTCCATATTATGTAGCAGCTGAGACAATTTCTGTTCTCCAGGATGTGCAGGAAGTCTCAGCTGATCGATCTGGAGAAGGAAGGTTACAACCCATCATTTATGGATTACTTCCAGCCAGACATCAGAATATCGGATTGGTAAGAAAAATTAACATCAAGTAAAACAGTACAAACTCTGCACTCCACCCCGGGCTCGAACCAGGAACCAATGCTAACCACTTCACCACCGTGCTCTCCAGTATTACTATTTATATGGTGGATTTAGCAAATTGGAGAAGTGAGCGTTTTTCTGCAAAGATCGTGGGACATTTAAGCAGCACAACTAAAAAGCTGTAGTTACAAACTTAACAGCAGAAACAGAACTGAAATAATGATGTCAGTCCTCATAAGTTGGTGCAGGTGGTGGCAGGAAACATCAGATCGATAGTAAATAAGCAGATACACTGCACAAAAGAGGGCTGAAATGCTTCTTCTTTGAATTTAGTCTTCACTTGAAATGTTATTATATATTCTAATTATTCATATGGAGATATCTGTTTATAGACATTAGTTAACAATGACAGTGCAGAGAAAAGGAAGTCTTGGCTCAGATATCCGCTGGCTACATCGTCCGTCCGTCCATTTTCATGCGCTTATCCAGGGCCGGGTCGTGGGGGCAGCAGGCCAAGCAAAGCACCCCAGACGTCCCCCTCCACCGCAACGCTTTCCAGCTCCTCCTGGGGGACCCCAAGGCGTTCCCAGGCCAGATGAGATATGTAATCCCTCCAGTGTGTTCTGGGTCTGTCCCGGGCCCTCCTACCAGTTGGACATGCCTGGACCACCTCCAGCAGGAGGCACCCAGGAGGCATCCTGATCAGATGCCTGAACCACCTCAACTGACCCCTTTCAATGCGAAGGAGCAGCGGCTCTACTCCGAGCTCCTTCTGGATGTCTGAGCTCCTTACCCTATCTCTAAGGCTGAGCCCAGCGACCTCACGAAGGAAACTCATTTCTGCCGCTTGCATCCACGACCTCATTCTTTCGGTCACTACCCAGAGCTCATGACCATAGGTGAGGGTTGGGACGTAGATGGACCAGTAAATCTAAAGCTTCCCCTTTCGGTTCACCTCCGTCTTCATCATGACGGTCCGGTGCAGCGCCTGCATCACAGCAGAACCCGCACCAAACCGCCGATCCATCTCAAGCTCCATTCTACCCTCACTTGTGAACAAGACCCCGAGATACTTGAACTCCCTCGCTTGAGGCAATAACTCTCCCCCAACCTGGAGTGGGCAATCCACTGGTTTCTGACAGAGAACCATGGCCTCAGATTTGGAGGTGCTGACTCTCATCCCAACAGCTTCACACTCTGCTGCACACCGCCCCAGTGCATGCTGGAGGTCACGGTGTGATGAAGCCAACAGCGGACCAGAAGCTCCAAATTATTGGAGAGACTAAATCATCACCAGACTCATAACAAACCCTATGAGTTTTTTTTAAAAGAAATGTTTCCAATTATTTTTTTCAAAATAGCATCTAAAACATGAAACCAATGCTACATTCAACACTGTATATGTAATCACTGAAATCTGACATCTGTGTATCTGTTATACCAGGTATTCACCAAGAAGTGATTGTGGCTGTATATATGAGATCCGTGTCGAGCTGCTGAATCAAAGAAAAAAGCCTGTCCAGACGTTTGCACCTGAGACTATAAAGTTTGAGCAGTGGAGTGTGGAGAGATGGAATCAGGTATGAACAGAGCACGAGACATTCATTATTTCAATGATGTTTAGAGGAGAAACAAAACCCCGGGACAAGCCTATACTTATCGATATGTGTTTTTCAGATGACCCATGTATTCCAGAACTATGGACCAGGAGTGAGATACATCCGTTTTACCCACGGAGGCAAAGACACACAGTACTGGAAGGGATGGTATGGTATACGCCTCACTGACAGCTGTGTTGAGATATGTCCAGCAATGGACACATAGGGATTTATTAAATGCCTGCTTCCTGCCTTTACCTGAAATTGCACCTGTTCCAGTCATATTTGCCGTATATAATCTGCATTTATTTACCATGTACGAAGAATGCTTCTCTGTGGTTCAAAACCAAAGACTGTCTTTCTGAGTTTTTATTATTACACTTGCAAGCGAGCACAGTCAAACCATCGACAGAGTTTCCAGGCTGAGATCACAATTTCTCCTTATTCCTGTAGCTTTTTTATACATATACTGTGGTGAGGTCACTGTGACATGAGTGACAATATCCTTGTCTACCTACGCACATAGTCTGCAGCTGCGTCTTTGATGCTGTGGCTCCATCTTTGATGCCTTAGGTGATGTTTGGCTGATAAGCCAGCAGACAGTACCCCCTAACTTGTATTACGCTTCACACCTGTTCCAACAATGTAGCTGTAGCTGGTTTAATAAAGACAATGTCTGTCTATATGTCAGAGTATTAGGTCACTCGAAGGTCAGTGCTGTGAATGGCTGTAAGTCTGTGTCTTTTTCCAGCCGTTCTCCATCTGCAAGATTATGAATACACGCTGTACATTTACAGTAGCAGAGCACACACACACACTTGGTGCTACAAGAGGTTCAGCAGTACTGAAGGGTAATTATCCACATCACCTTCCCAAGAGAGCCTCATACCAATATTTTTGCAGCCAGTACATTGCTGCCACAGTCAGCACATATCCGTCCAATTTTAAAAACCTGTATTTCTCATGAAGAAATTTACATTCAAGCCTAAATCATTTGGTTATTTACCCTGAAGTATTGTTGTCTGACAGCCGGTCATGAAATTTGTTAGGACAGTTTGCTGTATTAAGCTTTGCAGAATGCTCTGTGCAATTTTTGCCTTTGGGTCGTCCCAATTGAAAGGTGGTGTGATGGTAACACATTGTAAGTCGCATGAAGGCATCAGTGGAACAGTGAAGTGTAGCAACTTGACCACATCGCAAATAAAATGTATCTTCTCAGTATTACGTTGTCACCATCAAATAAATTACAGTCTGTTTTGTTCAACTTCTGATGTTGCTTATGTTTTATTGTTTCTTTTGACTGATTTTTTTTTTTTTTTTTACTGTTTTTATGACCTGTTTATCCCTGTAAAGCACTTTGATATTGATCTGTCAAATTTGCTACATTAAATAAACTTTACTTATTTACTGCATGCAAATTTCCTTCACATTGCTGCTTTGTATTGTTCAGTAATGTATGAGGTGTAATGCACAACTGTTTTCTGTTCTAATCAAAATCCTTTATCTTTTACATTCATCAGTCCCATGTCTGCTCTGGAACTTTGTACAGTACTTTACTAACTTCATTTATGTAACTAATTCAGTCAGTTTACTGTATTTGAAATTAGGCTTAAAATTTATCTTACTGCTGGATTATTGTTTTTGCTTTATTACAAGTGAAATACAGAACAATGTTGGTGTCAAACTGAAAAAACATCAAAACTCTGAGATAACTTATAACTCGTATTTAATTACAGCTCATAAACGCACACATTTGATTTTAATCAGTGATGTTATGTGATGTTATGACTGAGAAAAATCTGTGCTTTGACTCCTTACACATATACTTCAATTTACAGTAACTACATTTATGATTGACTACTTTTAATGGAGTCTAAATGTTTCATACATTTCCTGTAACATTCAAATTTAAATTGATTCGCACCATCCTCTCCTCCTAAACTCTGTCCTATCATCCTCACATTTAATAGAAAAATCAATATCATTATTATTATTGTTATTATTGTTATATCTTCAGTTGATTTTTTTTAATTGAGCATTTTGAGAGCATACAAACAAAAGCATAAATATAGAACATCTCATAAAGGATGTGCCATTCTATACAAATACGGAGCAAAATAATAGTCAACCTTGATGGAGATGAAGAGAAATAAATAAAATAAAATAGACAAGGGGAGATTTATATATATATATATATAAAAATAAATAAGAATTATTAAAAAAGCAAGTTAATAAATTAAAACACCAGACGTACAAAAAATGACAAAGTGGAGCAAAACGTTGAGATCCAAAACAAGGACCATAACTCAAAACAAGAATTGAGAAAAAAACCAACACTCACCACAGTTCAATAAAGTCATTTAAAAACCAGTTAAAAGAGGACTGATTATTCCTAAACTTGCTTCAATAAATATAGTATTTGCCCATTTGATTTCAAATTATCCATATGAAAAAAAAGTAAGAAATATCAAATATTGGAAACATCATAAAACTTCAGTGATAACCAATTTTTCATGTCAGACTGACAAATAAATAAAGAAATAAAGAAAAAAAATGAAACTGAACTTTACTAAAATAAAATAAAATAAAACAAAATAAAATTAAATGTAATTAAATTTAAAAAAACGTGCGCTCCAAGGTTCCTTCATTCTCACCCCAGAAGGCACAGGGGCGACCTCGATTATAAACATTTTCTTAAGAAACACAGCTGTTGGATAAATCGTATGAATTACCTTAAAATTAGTTTCTTCAATTTTGGGGGGAACAGGCCACCTAATAAACAAAGAATATGCTTTATTTATAATAGATAAGATCAATGACCCTGGGACATGTGTAATAATCATGAAACAGCCTAGATTTCAACACAGTATTAATAAACTTGTAATTACATGTCTTATTTTGCGGGTTATAATCTTTAATAACTACATGTATATCTTGAGTTGATGTTCAGCTTTAATTCAGGGGGCTGCTCTGGCCCCGCCCACAGAGATGACACATACCGGAAGTTTTCTTAAAGAAGGGATTCTACAGGAGTCGCTATGTATTCTACCCGGCGTGCACAGAAATTCACGGAGGTGGGCGGAGTTAGCAGCAGAACTGACGCTGCTCAGCTTCCCCATTGGTGTGTGGAGTACTAACGTAAAACTTAGCTCTCCAATATTGCGAGCTACGACGTTCAGCTGTCGCACGGGGCTTTTTTGCTGATTTATTTTTGTGTTTAATGTCGCCTCCGCATCTGACGTGTAACTTGAGTATGCCGGGATGAATAACGAGCGCTGCCTCTGCCAAATGCTGGGAATAGTAACGTCTTTTGGGGGATTCGCATGACGCAGGGTAACCAAAAGTGACTGTCACCTCTTAAATTTGGAGTTATTGGAAACGTTGAAGCAGCTTTTACTTCACTTTCTATATCACGAGTGTTTTTACTTCGAGCTGCACTTCCGTGTTGTGTGCTGTCCGATATATATAACAGCCAGATACGTGATAGTGTAGCTATATAAACCATTACACACACAGGTGTATCTTTACCAAGGGGTCGACAGGGGTTGGGTATATCTGGCTGTATCACCTTGAGAACACACCAGTAGTCTGGGTCTGTCCCAGGCATGAAGAGGAAAGCTAAAGGCATGGGTTCAACTCTCAGCTATGGTTCAACCTCAAGTCGGAATGTGTCTTCAGCTGCAGGACAGTCACAGGAAAATGTAAGTGTTTCTCATTATTTCCGACTCTGACTAATTGCTGGAAGAGCTTCACATGACTGCAAAGAGTGGAAACAGTCTATATCAAGTGACCTTTGGTTACAACAAGTTTGAAGTTTGAACTCGGCTAGTGAAACTTTGAGAGCAGGCAGGCCATGCAGTGTGTATAAGACACAAGCATAGGGTGCACTGTTTTATAATTTTCAACCACTGTATTAAAATCTGGCATAAACTAGCAGGCTGTTTGGTAACATACTATTGACTTTATAAACTGACTATGGTCCTGTCAGAGTTTTGAGGCTTTTATTTTTGGCTCATTTTGGTAGATGGGTTAAAAATAAACCAAAAACGAGTATTTTTCATCAGCTTTATGTGTTTTTTTTTTTTAAGCTTTTATTTAATTCTATATTTTTGCTGAACATGGTCAGTGTTGGAGAATGTGTGGTAACATGTCTGCTGGTAGTTTCCATATCTTTGGGAGTGGAAGTGTCCTAACATTCCTTCTTACTGGGCAGATCAGATCAACAATGAGTTCGGAACTGGATTTTAACTTCAGTGTAATGTATTTGGGAAATGTGCCAACTGGGCTAACAAAGCAGGAAATATATATATTACAAATACCACTAGCAGGTTGTAAAAAAGCAATAACCAGGAAATGGCAAAGTGAAGAGTCTCAAACAACCTGGATCGAAATAGTTATGGAAATTTATGTCATGGAACAACTAACTTTGTCTCTGAGACATGCCACTAAAAAAAGTCAACCTTTGTGATTTTAAAGGACGATCATGGACATTATCCGTGATACAGTGTTACCTTGCTTCTTTCATTTTCTGTTTTACAAGATGTTAAGCATTTCACCTTTACACACACACCTTTGTTAGTTGTGTAAGTGTGATTATGTAAGCAGTGAGGGGTTCGTTGGTCCAAAGCTTGAAAACTTCAGATTATCCAGGGTTTGATCTTATCTGTGTCCTGTCTGTTTTCTTTTCAGCTGTTCGATGTTCCCCTGGAGATCCTGGAGGAGATCTTCCTGAGTCTTCCTCCCCATCAGGTGGTTCGTGTTTGTCGGTTAGTGTGCCATCAGTGGAAAGAAGTGGCTGACAGTGAGTCCCTGTGGAGAGAGAGATGCAGAAGAGAAGGATATCGCCTCCGCGATGCCTCCAGAATACCCAAAGACTGGAGGTTGTTTTACTTCTTGTGCAAGAAGAGAAGAAATCTTCTCAAGAACCCAAGGGGAGAACGTAAGAAGCCACAGGACTAACTTTACGTGTGTTAAAGGAATACGTTACCTCAAAAATTATCATTGTACATCAGTAAGGCCTCGATCATTGAAAATGTTGAGGCAGAGGGTACTTGCTGTAGCTCTGGTCGAGGGAGAGAGGCTGTCAGCAAATAGTTTGTTGGGCACAGAGAAACGGAGATCTCTGTGGATACATGAGACCCCAAAAAAGAGGGTGGATCATGGGCAGTGCCACCAGTTGGTCCAGGAGCTTTGCCTCAATTATAGCCATTTCAGGTACTTTAAATATGCTTCCACGCCTGCTGTTTTAACTGCAGTTTGTAAAGTTGTATAGCTTTGGGTATCCAAAAACTGCTACCACCAGTTTCTCCTCCATTGTTTACCAACTGTAAACTTGTTTTCGTGACCACCACACAAGGCCCGCCTCTTAAATCGTCCAATTGAACAATGGAAAAGAAGTGGAGATGGTGTGGGACACTTTTCCTCTCTGAGTTGAAGTTATTTCAACTCGAGGAGTTCAGAGTGCTCTGGCAAAAATGCCAGGCATGTAGGAACACAAAAACAGCAAGCAAAAAGCTTCATTTTCATTAAAAACTATTGCAAAAAGTTGCATCCAGTTGCTAAAACGCTTTCTGTGTGATCGGGGCCTTACTCACCTTGGGTTCGTTGTATTCATGAATAAAACTTTGGTTTTTTTGCATGCCTCTACCGTGAACAAAATATCCAAAAATGGTGAAAGTTCTTCATGAATTTAATTTAAGTTAACAGCAAAATGGTACTATATCATCTGTTTACAAACTCTCACTCAACTTGTGCAGTATAATTCAAGTCTCACTAATCCAGTCGTATGCTCAGCACTTCCCAAACACATGCATTTTCGCTAAAACCTTACAATTTAAAACAGTCTCGTGCAAATGTGTAGGGCGCCTGGACAAGCATATGGATTGCTTATGTGTGCTACTTGTATGTGCTTATGTGTGCTACTTGTATGTGGAAGTGTTTTAAATTGTAAGATTTTAGAGAATGGATAATACTGCATGAGTTGTGTGAGAATTTGTAAACTGATGTTTTGATATATTTTTGCGGTTGTTAAGATGCAGCCCCCTTTTCGCTTTAATTCATCGAAAAACCTCCTCCATTTTTTGATTCTTTATTTACCATGAAGGCATGCGAGAAAATCAAAGTTTTCTCCACAATATTAAACGTAACACAGGGTGAGTATTTGATATATAAATGATCATTTTGTGAGTGAAGCTTTCCTTTAAGTCCATTATTTTCCTACTGAGCAACAAATTAGTTCTACAAAATAACTGATCTCACAACCCCCGTCTTTGTTTTCACAGATAAAATGAAGAACTGGCAGATGGAGAATGACGGTAATGATTGGAACGTAGAAGAAGTTATGGAGCCGCATCCAAATGAGATGGTCAAGAAAAACTTTGTGACTTCCTACATGTGAGTATTCACCAGCAGTGGTCCAGAAAACATACGGCAATTATATGATACGCTATATTTTTATCATGTAGAAGCTAGAGCCTTGTCTGTTTTTTTCTGCAGGATGTGCAGGAAGTCTCAGTTGATTAATTTGGAGCTGGAAGGGTACAACCCATCTTTCATGGATGACTTCCAGCCAGACATCAAAATATCTGATTGGTGAGGGGAACACACATGAAATACTCTCACAATTTAACAACAACAACAATAATAATAATATTAATAATTCTTAAATTGATGGCAGATTGAATCAGTTACAAACACAATCAGGATTTGATAGTCAGTTATTTTGCTGCTAAAAACCATATTAGTAACAAAAATATTAAGTACTAAATTTAAAAAAAATGTTCCAAATAGATTAATCAAAATTGAATTTACAAACCTTGAAAAAAAAAATCTATCTCCATCTATCATAATCCATGCCTAAATAATATCAAATTAAAGGAGCATTTAGTGGCTGCACAGTGGTGCAGTGGTTAGCATTGTCACCTCACAGCAAGAGGGCTCCTGCTCCGCATCAGCGTGGGTTTTCTCCGGGTACTCCAGCTTCCTCCCACAGTCCAAAGACATGCAGGTTAATTGGTGACTCTAAATTGCCCATTGTCTGTCTCTGTGAGTCAGCCCTGTGATAGTCTGGTGACCTGTCCAGGGTCAGCTGGGATAGGCTCCAGCCCCCCATGACCCCCAGTAGTTTGTCAAAAGTGCGGATCAGTTACATCTCTAGTCTTTCTTCTTTGTTCTGTGTACTGAGTCATTATTTGATTTTACTCTCAAAATAAACATATTTAGTCGTCGCATAGTGCAACACAGAACATACACTGATCAGCCAAAACATGGAATCCACTGACAGGTGAAGTGAATAACATTGATCATCTCGTTACAATGCAATGTGCTGCTGGCAAAACTTGGGTCATGGCACTTGACACATGCAACCCATCCAAACACTGTTGCAGTTTAAGTACACATCCCTATTGTAACGCCACTCCCTGATGGCAGTGGGCTCTCCCAGCAGGACAGTGCCACACTGCAAAAACTGCTCAGGAATGGCCAGAGGAACATGACTCAACACTCAACACGTTGACCTGGCCACCAAATTCCCCAGATACCAATACAGGGACGTGCCAGTATGCCACCTGGCAACCCACAGGACTGAAAAGGTCCACCGCCAATGTCCTGTTGCCAGACACCACAGGACCTCTCAGGGGTGTCCATGCCTCAGAGCCAAGTCTGTTCCAAAGAAGCCCCAGAGTGGATCGGAATACCTCTGGGGTACTGGAACATCCCATGTATCCTTACTTAGGAATTTTGTGGCCAGGTCGATGCCTTGAGCTGAGTCATTTTTGCCAAACAAGGATTAACATAAGCTGCTGTTACTAAAAGAAATGAACATATACGAAGCTGGAATTCAGTCCACCAATGAATAGTGCTGAAAAAAACTGGACAATGATTGAATCTAATTGCTGACCCCTGATCTGTGTGCACATGCTTTTGCGTCTGTGTTTAATCAGGTATGCACCACGATGGGATTGTGGCAGTCAATATGAGATCCATGTAGAGTTGCTGAATCAAAGAAAGCAACCCGTTCAGAAGTTTGCTCCTGAGACGGTTTACTTTCAGCAGTGGAACGATCAGAAATGGAATCAGGTACGTACAAAAGCATGACACATTAATTAGCACAGTGAGGTTCGGAGGAGGCACAAAGCTCAAGGACAACTCTAGATTTACTGATGTGTATTTTTCAGATGACCCATGTATTCCAGAACTATGGACCAGGAGTGAGATACGTCCGTTTTACCCACGGAGGCAAAGACACACAGTACTGGGCAGGATGGTACGGAATTCGTGTTACTGACAGCTGTGTTGAGATATGTCCAGCAATGGACACATAGCTCTGCGGGATTCATTTAACGCCTGCTTCCTGCCTTCGCCTGAAATTGCAAAGTTGCACCTTGTCTTATTTTCCTTGTATAACCTGCAGTCATTTTACATGTTGAAGGAGAGTTTCTTTGGGTAAAAAATTAAAAATAACATAATTTATTTTACTCAAAGGTCCAGTGTGTAGGATGTAGGGGCATCTATTGGCAGAAATGGAATATAATATTCATAACTATTTTCAATAGTTTATAATCACCTGAAAGTAGGACTCAGTATGTTTTTGTTACCTTACAGTAAACCATATATCTACATATGGAGAGGGCCCTCAGCTATGGAGTCCACCATGTTGTTGTACAGTAGCCCAGAATGGACAAATTTGCGTCTTTGTGTCAGCCACCATAGTTCTCCTACACACTCCTACGCACACAGGAGAAATTTCACTTCTGCAACCTCAGAGATAGATGCCACTAAATCCTACAAACTAGACCCTTAAATTAAATATTATTATTACCCTGCATGGCATCTGTTGATTATTTCAAAAATGAGGTCTGTGGGTATTTCCCCATGTTTCCAGGAGAACCTCATGTCTTTGCAGGGAGGTTAGTTGTTTGAATACCGAAAACTCATTATGGCCTAAACCCTCAGAAACGCAGCTCAGCCTTACTTTCAATTTTTCCCAGTGGCCGTTGTGGTATTGCAAAAAAAAAATCCCCTGCAGCTCACAAAGAATTTCCCCCATGGACTGACTTTGCAAAAGAAATGCCTGTAAAACTGTTGACAGGACACCTCGAACTGCTAACAAGGTCAATTATGACTCTTTCTATTATTCATTTTTGATCCATAGAGGATAAATTAGGCATATGAGCAGTTCCATAGAACTGGATAGGTGCCATCTTAGAGTCCGGTGTCATGTTTTTATACATCTATAATAATGATTCCTGAGAACACAGCAGTTTGTACCTTTGAAAAGAGCCATATCACAAGCACTTTCAGAAAACAGTAGATTTACAACATTCCTTACTTTAAATGAATGTACACACAAGTCTGAGTTTAATCATTTTCTGTTGGGTGTTTTTTGTACGCCATCTGCTTGTGGAAATTTTAGGACAAGATGCCATATACAGTACCAAGGTGGCTTTGCAGAACAGGGTGAACTATCTGGCTCTCATGTTTGTTTGCTTCTCGGTTATATTCACTGAGAGGTGGGGTGAGAACAGTTATATGAAAGCATCAGTGAGTGCAGAGTGATTGCAAGAAAAAGTGTCAGGAAGTTTGTCTCTCTGTTTTTAAGAGATTTTGTCGATACATACTATTGTGACACTGCAGTACTGCTATATAACAAGCCTTAAAGGAAACTATTCTTTGTACTGCTCTTTAATGTGTATGTTGTGATGTTGAAATTTTGTAATACACTACATCATCTGTGGAAAATTTATACAAGTTCATAAGCTTTATTTTTGTAACCATGAAGCCAGACAACATGTTGTATTTGAAGTTAGGTTTATTCATAATACTGGTTTATTGTGATGCTTTATCACAAGCAAGATACAGTACAACTTTAATGTCAATTTGAATAAAAACCAAAGAGTCCAAGAAACTCATTCTCTCAACATCGTCCTGGTTGTTTTGATTTCAGTGTCGCCTCAGCTCCTCTATATCTCTGGATAAGTAATCCACACATTGTATTCAGTCAATAAGTTATGAGTTACACTCACTATATTTACAGATCAAATTCAAGCCCATCATCCAGGCATGGTTATAGCAAAAGACAAATGCAAATAGTGCTAGTTCAGTCACTCAAAAATCTTCACAGGGTTTCAGACTATGTATAGCATTTTTTAAGAACTGTCACAACGTGTTACTATCTGACTTCAGCAGCGAGTATGTTCGGTTTTACAAAATAGTTCATTAGCCTGGGGTTATAGGCGGAATTGCTCCTCCAAAGTTCGGCTTACTGCAACTTTTGAGAAGCACTCAGGACACACATCACCTTCTTGTTAACTCACATCTGTCACAAAAAAATAAATGACTGGGAAACGGTTGTGCTCCTTGCATGTTAATTAATAGTGGCTGTGACTTCCGATGGAGCATTAACATTAAATTTAAAACTCCATACATTTCCTATTTCTTTGTCAGCTCCTGCGGATCTCTACTTTGACACGTGTCAATTTATCAGGTTATGTTTTGGCAAACTAGAGGTACGATCGAGCCTAGCCTAGATATGTCATATTTCGTCAAATATTTCTTAGATCCGCCCGGAGGCTGTGTTGACATTGAACATGAAATTATGTAAAAAAAAAAAAAAAGGAGTAAAATACACCAACTTTTATAACCCTTTGAGAAGTGTGTCGCTCTATAAATGTCTGGAAAATAACATGAGTTCTATGACGATTCAGTTTCAACCACATGCAGTCTTATACATGAGAGCTGAACATATGGTATAAGCGAACAACTGTAAGGGAAGTACTTGAAAAGTAAATAAAAAAGTAGGATAAACTACGACATAAGTGAAGCAACTCACTAACCAACATTATCGGCTTGTTTGTGTTTAACAGAGTAATCAATAAAACAGGAATTCTATTAAATTACCATTTCATAATCATCTCTTCTGGAATAGCACTTCTGTAAAATGAACTCATAATGTGATCAAAGTTCTGTGTTCACATTATGCGAGACCTTTTCAATGGCATCGAATCATCTCAAACAGCATCAAATGTTAATTGTAAAGTCATGTTCAACACATTGAATATGTATTTAGGTTAAAGTCAGTCAGAATGCAAACATTTCATAATATCTCAACACACGCTGGAATGTGCTTGTGCAACAAACCTCTTCTCAGTACTGCTAACCTAGATTTGGAAACTGGTGTGGAGAAGGCTGCGACGAAACTTAGAGCAGAACGCATTTACGTCTTTTCTTAGGTTCAGGAGGCTCCAGGGCAGCCAGTATTGCCTCATCAAACACATTCTTTAATCCTTTCTGTGGAAATAAAATATTAATATTCAAAACAGGGCTGTGTTCCAAATACAAATTAACATCTGCAGGGAACTAATTGCAAAAGAAGGCTGAGTAGAAATGGAGCAGGGCGATCAAAATTCTCCTTTATTCAAATAACATTATACAAGACTCCTTCATGATCAAGTCGTCTGAGTAAAGACAAAAGCTCGTGGAAAATTTTGATGCTGCAGTAGAAAAAAAGGTTATCGCTGTCTGAGGCATAAATGCTTTGTAGGGTACAACTGATGCTGAAGAGCTCAATACAAATCAATTTAAATAACAAAAACAAAACGCAGTCATGTCCAGTTTCACAGACTCGCACACGAGGTGCTGACAAAAGAAGGAAGAACTTAAGATTGGCACTGTTGTTATATCAGGCAGCAGGGGTAACTGTGATTAGGCCAAGTTGAAAAGAAAAGCACGCATGAACAGAAGGGGGAAAAGTTATTGGGCACAAAGTTTAAAAGAGCATCGTGGTTATTTTAGTGACAGACATCTCTTTAACAATGAGTAAGCAGCAGACGATCGAGAGGCAAAGCAAGATGCAAGAAGACATCAGAACAAACAGCATTTTCTCTTTCTTTGAGTTTCGGGGGGCTCTAAAGCGGCTAGGATAGCCTCGTCAAATACGTTCTTCAGTCCCCGCTACAGAAAGAGAAAAAGAAGGGAGAAAGACAGGCACACGACACAGAGTTAGATGGAGTTTTTTAGTCAAATGCTGTTAGCAAGAGACAAGGCAAAGTATGTCCATCCATGTTAGGCAGCACATGCTTTCCACACCAGCTTTACAGGTTGTTTAACGGGAGATCTTACCTGTGTTAGGGCTGAGCACTCGACATATTTGACTGCCTTAAGGTCTCGAGCCAGCTTTTCTGCCGTCTCAGGGGTGATTGGCTTCTGTTTGTTCTTGGCTAGCTTCTCCACTGTGGAGGGGTCATCACGCAGGTCAATCTGAGTGCCTACCAAGAGGAACGGGGTCTTGGGACAGTGGTGAGTTATTTCAGGAACCCACTGCAGAAAACAACACAAAGACAGAACGCTCGTCACCAAGAGGTAAACAGACCGGTTTAGGGATTAAGTTACACGTAGGATGTTGTGCAAGAAAATGCTATGAAGTCAGTTCTCAGAATTGCTAAAAAAAAACCCCAAACAATTTGATTGTTGAAGATAGAGACAAGAGGATATTGGTTGTTAGGTGACATGGAGGAAGGGTGGTTTTTGGGTGGAGGAAAAAAGGAAGGTGGACATTTTATTTTTTACTTTTAACAGCTGAAACTGGATGGTATGTTAATATAGAGGGAGAAAAGCAGACCTATCGACCTCTCCAATACTCCCCTCTTGGAGAGAATCAGATTTGCTCTGAAGAATAAGTTGGATGACTTAAAAAAGATCTGGACACCTTCTTTGCCTTTCTGGAAGAATTCTGCACCAAACCTGACTCGAATCATCTGACCTCTCCAGAGGAATTGGACTAAAGTGGCGTAATTATTCCTTACATAATCCATCCACCCCACCCTCTTTTTCTATTACTGCATTTATTTCACTCTATTCTTTACTAGTTCACTTAATGCTACGTTGTTTATTTTCTGCTCTCTGACGTCTGTTTTGGCAGGTTTATCTTCATAATTTTGAAAATGCTTCAATAAAAATTACACGTGGGAAAAGCTGTCCAACGTGCTGTCTACACGCTGTTCCATTTTGTTTTCCCTTGTCCTTTTCATTGTGAACTGTGCAGTGCTTTGTTTAGTATGGCAAAAACAGATATCTATTTTGTAAACATGGCTGATGCACAAAGACTGAGATGGCTGTTCATATGTGAAACATACAAATAAGCCGGTTATCTGAAGAAAGCCTGGGTGAAGAGAGAGGCAATCTGTAGAAAATTCAGAGTTTCCTATGTCAACAGTTCATTTGGAATATTGTTGTTTGCGTTTCCTTTTTCACATCCTTTGTATGTGCAACACCGGAAGATGTACGCAATAAAGTTCTTGTAATCCCATGAGGCAATTTCTAACCACCATGACCTGGGCTGCCTATGATAGAGGACTTCCTATTATTAGATGGTCATTAACAAATTAGCCAGATATTTCTGCCTCAGGAAATACGTTCCAAACATTTTGCATATCAGCATGCTTGGCTGAATCATATTCATCTGCCTATTGTTTGAAAATTAGTATCAGTGTCACAAGGCCACAGTCTATGTTTTTTGTGTTTGTCTGGCCAAGTTTCTTTCCATATTTTACACTTTAATTACGCCGTTGTCCATGATCACAGGATCCTGAGTGACTTCCCTCCAGTGTTGTATGACTGAGGCAGCGAGGAGAGAAAAATACTCAATAGCACAATGTGTTGCATTTAGAGTTAAAATCCGTACTTAATGCATCTACTTAAAAGGAAGGGTATCAGATAAACCATTTAACAATCGGTATATTCAGAAATGTTTTACGCCTTCTTCTCTGTCAGTTTCCTTCTGTTTCAGTAGTTGGACAACGTATTAATAAAAATCCAAAACATTAACATGTTGTTGTTATTCTTATTTCCCTTTGAATCATTCTGTACACTTAAACTCCTCACTATACTGCTTTACAATCCTCCAATCACTTAATAACACAGACCAGAGTACTATTATATGGGTTATAATATGAGGTTTGCTTCATTTCAGATGGTTAGACGGAAAAGGATGTAATTTGGATACTTTCTACTCACCTTTTCTTTAACATTCTCAAATGAAGAAGGTGAAACAACTGAGAAACACACTAAGAAGACATCTGTCTGGGGGTAGCTTAGTGGTCGTAACCTGTCGTAGTCCTCCTGACCTGTGAAGAGACCACACTGGAATTTAGTTTACAGTGTGACAGACTAGTAAACATACTTCATTTCAGGTAGGAATGCAGTTAAATTGAAAGAGTCGAATTACACGTACCTGCTGTGTCAAATAACCCAAGGGTGTATGGTTCACCCCCGATCATTACAGTTACTGCATAGTTGTCAAAAACCTGTTATACAAGAATGAATGCATGTCACAGTTTGGTAGAGAGAATGTTGAGTTTCTGAGTCATTTTGTCAGCATGCATCTGACTGAAACACATCACTTTCTTACCGTGGGTACATACTCAGAGGGGAATTTGTTGGTGGTGTATGAAATCAATAGGCAGGTTTTTCCCACTGCTCCATCACCCACCACCACACATTTGATAGTCTGCATCTCTGTGCTTTCTGATCCTGCTGGCACGTTAGCTGCTGGGAGAGGTGGTAACGCAGTAAATATGTTAGGCTTGTGTTCATAATGCTCCTAAATAGTTGTATGCATCAGTGGCCACCCTTATCAGCTGCTAATGACAGCTGTGATTAAGTAAGGGAGTCTGAGAGGAAAGGCTATGCTTCCTTGCATTAACTAGTTAAGTGTCACACCCCTAACATTAGGCTAACATTAGCTACTCACTTGCTTCATCACTTTATTACCGTGCTATCTTTCGTATTTGTGAATAAGGTTGTAGGTTAATCGCACGATATCACACTGTGTACTTTAATAAACGCGTAACGACAGTGAAAAATAGTTTGTGTATCGGTTAGCAAGCTAACGCAGTGCTAGCACTCACTAAACAATGCTAGCTGGTAAGCTAGCTTAGCAACCGGCCGGCTAACGTTAGCATGTAAACTAACACAGGTAACTCGCTGTATCTGAGTCCCAGCTAACAAGGCGAAGCATGAGAACAATACCCGAAGTTGTATTTGTTATCTAACTGCAGGCAGAGACGTCAGGAAATGTGTGCGTTACGTACCAATGTCCCTCCGTGTCTCCGCTAGCTAACGTTAGCCGTCTGTATCGCCGGGCGTTGGCACCAGCGATCAGCAACTTGCTACAGTCGGAGAGAAGCGGAGCCTCCAGGTCCAGACTTCCACTACGACCGTCAAGCTACACACAATTACACCGGACATCACCTTCAAAGTAAAATGTCTGGTATGCGTTGCAAACTGCAAACTCTGAAGATACATAGTACAAGGCAGGTACCAAAGAAGCTATAAAAATGTCATAATTTCATATTTGAATGAATGAATGAATGATAAATGACTTTATTTTGAGAAAAAAGGAGAAGTGCACACATATAATCCTACCCTCTTGTCAGTATTCATGTCTCATTTAAAAAGAGAAATTGTCAACAACAAGCCCAAACTTATTTACAGCCATTAATATAGATGACTAAACAGCAGCCTTGGATATTAAATATACAAACCCCTTCTAAATCAAGCCCAGATAAATAAATAAACCAACCCATCAGCATCACCCCCCTTCATCTGCTTATCTCCTTAAAATACTAAATTTCTAAAAGGGCTCTATAGTTGTGCTCCCCTTTAATTCCTCATCTAACCCGTTCCACAAACCCACCCCACACAATGAAATGCACATACTTTTCAAGGTTGTACGAACACAATCTTTTTTTAGATTTAAATGATATCCCCCTCACTGT
The DNA here is from genome assembly GCF_006386435.1 of Epinephelus moara. NCBI lineage: Eukaryota > Metazoa > Chordata > Actinopteri > Perciformes > Serranidae > Epinephelus > Epinephelus moara. Next base: position 35,721,865 of record NC_065521.1, on the reverse strand, counting down.
CACAAAGCATGTTTTTGAATATTGGCAAGAAGCAGATTATTTCTTGCTTTGTACATTACCCAAGTCCCCAAATTTCAATGCATGTGACTCTAAAAACAGTGTGCTGGTGTGCTCCCGTATATCCAGCATTATATACAATCCTAATGGCTTTTTTTGGTAATATGCATAATGTATATAAATTGCTTTTATAGGTGTTACCTCAGGCCTCCATGCCCCCATGTTGGTAGTTTTTGTATAATTTATAAAGACAAAGCATTTTATGCACAACTTGATATAAATATATAGGTCACTATTTTCCAGTGACTGGTGGAATAATCTCTGAAGTGCAGCAATTCAGATGACATGCCACCTTTAACTGGAGCAAAGCCATTTAATACCTGTGTTGAGAGTAGACTTAGCCGCTAAGTCTTAACACCATAGTTTGGTTAGCAGAGGAATTAAGGAGGTGGGGGGCGTCTTACACTATCTTACCCTAAGTGTTGGGAAGGTAACTTTTGAAATGTAATGGGTTACAGATTAGTTACCCTGTTAAAATAACAAAAAAAAAACAACAACCATTGAACCATTGTAATTACCTCATCAAAGTAATGTGATTACTTTTCTGACTAATGCCTTACACAGGGCAATAAAGCTGAAAGATGCCAAAAGAAGATTCCTGCACAGCAAAACGATTCAAAGAATAAATGTTTAAGTCAACATATGAGCTTTTTACTGAAAAGAATATATTCACATGTAACCCCTTTGTTATCTCCAACACTTTGATTAGTTACTGTAATTTATTTGCATATTTTTTCTCAGTAATTGTAAGTGATTGCAATTACATTTATAATATATATTATATATATATTACATGTAACTAGTTACTCCCCATCACTGCAGGTAGAGATAGATGAAGATGTTAATTTAATGATTATTATGCACATTTACTACTTAATACTACACTGCATTTTGAGGGCCAACATTATACTTTTTAATTCCACTATTTATAGACATAGTTAGTGATTACTTCAAGTAAGTTCAAATTATTATTACAAAATATAAATTAACTTATAAATAATGATGTATAATTATGTATTAAGCTACCTGGCACTATATAAAGTAGATGAAATTAGCCCCAACTTTACCAGCTGCAACATTACTGATGCTCACACATCAATGCATGGGCCAATGGGCCATTCTGCATAATGACTTTTACTTATTACACAGTATTTTTACACAGTGGTTTTGCTGCGTTTACGTGAGTTAAAGATCTGAGTACTTCTTCCACCACTGTTTATTTACAGTCTTCACGTTTCCCTCTTGTGCTTTTATTTTGAAAGCTAGCTGTCTCTGGTTATGGTGGCTGTCTTGACGGGAGTTCATGCCAGAGAATTCCTGCAGCAGAAGTGGTGACATCACCTCCTAAATCCCCCACACCTTGGCTTGCATCCTCACCTGAAACTAAGCCACCTCTTCCAAACTGCATCTACAGGTCTTCACAGCCCTTCTGTATCTTAACAAGACGATTGTTAGATTTAGATTTAACAGAGATACATGAGAGAAATTAAGAGATTTGAGTATCAGACATGTTCTTTGTGTTTTTGCATTTATATACATACAGTTCATTACATACAGAAAAATATGAAAACCTGTAGAACACAATACAATAACCCTGAAATTAATACTACATTACAAAATCAACCAATAAATTGCCACTTCCTCTATCACATATTCTGAGGAATTTAAATGTAATCTAGCTCTTGTTGTAACTGGAAGTTACCAGTTTGCACAATGAGACAAACACTTCATCTCAGCTGTTTGGTATCTCACAAGACTTACCAAAAAGCCCCTTTGTCTTCCCCTTGTATAATAACAGAACACAATATCACCACCGTTCAACTTCCTTATTTGTCCATGCTTTGGACAAGAGTTGACATTTATAACATTTAAGACATTTATGTGTGAAACTGAAGGTTACACCTAAAAGAATATCAACCTCTATGATGGTCATTATAAGCTCTGCAAATAAATTAAATAAAACCCAAAAGCCTCTCTTCTCCAGAGGTGCTAATTTTAACATGATTGGATATTTTAAATTTGGACCCAAAGTTATCTCAGGCCCTGCCACTGAAATTAATTACGTTTTAATCATTCAGATACCAAAGGAAAAAGAGCCTGAAAGCCACTTTTTCCACTTGGTTCAGTTCTTTGTTTAATTCACACACTGATAGAATTTCCACTGGAGGAATAGTTTTGTAGCTGCTGCATGAATAAGTTTATAATTCACCCATGACTTTCAAGCATAGATGTTTGTGTTCTGATATTGAACTTCATGTTGCAGCTGTGTTTTCCCTGCAGCCTTTATCCTCCACACAATGACGTGTGTCGACACCAAACAACATAACATTAAAACAACGAGGATCCAACGTAGAGTCGCCCACCAACTGGTTGGAACAGAAAGAAATTGGGGATTAGAATTACTTTTGTTAGTGGCATTTAATTTCACATATTTATTCATTCAATTATATTAATAATTTATTTATATTTCACTGAATGACAATATGTAAATTACAGTATATTATCCATGTAGGCTCTTCTCACCTTATTTCATCTTGTTCAGGTGTTTTGGCCGTTGTGGTGGCAGCGGTTGTTGTTATCACTGTGGAAAGGAATACTTTGCATTAAAAGTCATTAATTTCATTTACTGACAGATCAACCCCATCTACTAGAAACTATGTTTATATACTACTGACAATCATATGGGCCCAGTATTTATTAACTGAATTTGTTTTGACTCGCCATATCAAATCAAAAATTATTTAACCTTCTGTCCCATTAACGGACTGCAACCTACTGTAATATGAATTTATTTTGCGTGAGGTTTTTATTTGAATATATATATGATGGCCTAAACAAGGTTTCAAATGGTTTTACACCCAGTGAAAAAATAAATGAGTTAAATGATTAATTTTAATTTTTTTGTTTGTTTGATTTTGGAGTGAAAAACATGGTGTTCTGAAGCTACAGTTGGTAACTTAAAAAAAAGTTTTGATCATATTTGATGAAACTGTCACTATAGACCGAATCACTGTGATGTCACATAAACACTTCTGATATATGTAAAATGTATGTAATGTATGTAGATTTATGTACAATTGCAATTTTACATAAATCTACACATGCAATTTGTAATTCTGTTGTCATATTCTGCCATAACTGTAACGTTTAAAGACTATATATAGTTAAACACGGTGGTCCGACTTGTTGGCTGTTTCTGCTCTGCTTATTTTATGTACTGTGTTGCTTTGCTTGTGTCTTTGATAAACCAAATCTACTGGCACAGAAGCTAAGCAATGCATTGCTGTATATTTTTTACCACTTTACCTTCACACTAACTGATGGAGGCAGCGGTAGACCAGCAACACGTGTTCTAAAATGATTGTGTTTGTAAGTGGAGTCTGGTGGCTTTGAGGTAACAGCTTCAGTTCCCCATCAGAGAGGCCATGGTAAAGTGGTGTGAATATTCTAAATATAACGTGCACTTAAAATGATATAGATTTTTTTTAGGTGAGCCTTTTTTTTTATGGCTAAAAGCAAACCAACTGAGGCAGCGTTGTTTCATTCTATATACACGATGTGGAGATTCTTTACCTGCAAGTTATTGTAAACATTGTGAAATGGGCATTTCACTGGAATAGCATTGCTAAGCAACAGCTTGGGTCCATGTTTACTTCCTGTCAGCTGCAAAACATTCCAACAGGAAGTACACAGGGATCCATCTGGAATGTTCATGTTGTCATGTTTGTCTATATACAAACAATGGTACATGAGACAGATCAAAATCATGTTCCTCTACTTCCTCTCACTGCTCCTAATGGCATTTCCAAGAATCCACAGCGACTGAATACAAACAACCAATCAGAGCCGAGGAGTCTCTAACGCAGCTGTCAATCACTGCCTGTGAATTGCAGTCAAACTGTCAAACGAGGCAGCGCTGATCAAATATGAATTGAGATTTTGTTACTGCATTGCCTATTTCTCACCGGAAGTGTTTCAGAGACATATTTTAGTGTACTGTTTAGCTGTAAAATGAGAAACTTTGTGACCTGGCTGCTGCATGGAAAAGAGTAGAGTCAAAATAAAGCACCGCCCACAGTTAGATCAAACTCTCATTTTACAGCTAAACAGTACACTAAAATAAGTTTCCGACAACAGAATCCTTATTCATATTTGATCACTGCTGCCTAGTTTGACAGTTTGACCACAGTTCACAAGCAGTAATTGAGATAATTGACAGCTGCGTTTGAGACTCCTCGGCTTTGATTGGTTGCTTTCTTTCACATGTGGTAGATTCTAGCAAATGCCATTAGAAGGCCTATGAGGAGGAAGAGCATGATTTTTTCAGACATTTGCAACACATATGACTGAAGGTTATTTCTATAAAAGCTTTAAGAACATAGCAACAACTACAAAAACAAACAATAACATGATGACGTGAAGCATACCTGTGTCAGAGATGCGCAGCCTGACACCAGTGTGGGTGTTCCTTCCATGTCTGGCGATGACACACCAGTACTTATCTTTATCACTCTCCCTGAGAGAAGTCATAGTCACAGTAAAGACTCCTGCCTCCTTGTCATCTGCAATGGAGTGTCTTTCACTATATCGCATCTTGGGTGTCTTCACCACTATTTTACATGCCTCATATATCTGTCCTTTGCACCAGTACTTTGAGTAGTTTCTGAACTGATGGTCATACTGGCAATGGACTGTCACAGATCCTCCTATCACTCCTGTTACCACCTCTGGAGCCGACAGCTTGGCTGAGTCCACTGCGTGCTTTGTTAGCCAGAAGAGACAGAAAACTGGAGCTGCAAAATGTGAAAAACATAAGTTAACTGTTCTTTTCAAGTTGCCATTACACAGATACAGTATTTTTAAAAAGCTGCTATTACCATTGAAGAAGCCAAGAGATATCCCTGAGGTCCTCATGGTGGGAATGGAGACAAGAATGTGAAGCAGAAGCGAAGTGTGCAACGTTTAGAAGCTTCCCCTTATTTCTCCCATGTGGTCAGGTTATGTAATTAGGTGGTTGATGGTGTTTCTGCAATGTTTATTTGCGTAGGCTTGTGTTTGTATGGGTTTTATTGTGCTGAGATCCTACAGTACGTGAATGTTTCTCCTGCGTATGTTGTCCATCTGTGTGGGATACTGTAGACTGGGGACTGTAGGGCTGGTTTACTTACTTAAACAGCAGGTGGCACTAAAGACCAGACTGTCAGAGGACACAATAGTTCAGTACAGTGCCAATAATCTTGGGATCTATCATTTTCTTTTGTTTATTTTATAAAGATGAAGGTCATTTTTAAAAGGAGATATCTGCACATCCAGCTGTCTCAGATACAGGTGCTTTGAAAAGTATCACTGGAGTCTTGAGAGAAGAAAATTCTGCTCACTGCTTTTGCTCAGCATCACAATTTATAAATCATACTAACGTTTCGGCCCCTTTGGACCTTCGTCAAGCATGTTTTGACTCTTGACTCTGCAGTGGCCACATTTATGTCCCCATTAATGTAACTTGCATATTAACTCATGAGACCCAGTGACAGCGCAGTCTTCATGCCTTGAAGATTCCCAGGTTATTTCACTTCTCTTGTGAATAGGTAAAGCCCAGTGTGAGCGCCAATCATTCATGATGGTCGAAACTGTGACCCAGTCCATGGGGAACTGAAAGAGCGTAAGGTCTCCCTGCAGTGATGCCAGCACACAGTTTTCCTTCCCACCTAACATTTCAGTTCTTCTGGACATAGATGGGCTACTGAACGAACCTACCGGGGCCCAAAGTGTCAGGGGTCTGCTGGCTTTCAGCTGCAAAATGTCACTCAAATTAACATGTACCAACCTGGAAGGGACTCAAAATGACCACAAAGAGCAACAAATATACCTCAAAGAAACACAAAATGACAACAAAGACATACAAAGAAACATAAAAGAACAAATTGAGACACAAAACAACTAAACTATACTTTAAAGACACACAAAATGAATTGAAAGTGTAAAAAAATGACCACAAAGGAATGCACAGGAACTAGAAAGAGACACAAAACAACCAAAAAGACACAAATATAGCCCTAACAGATACAAAAAGACCTTTAAGGAAACACAAAACGACATCAAAAACATTCAAAGGAACTACAAATGGACACAAAACGACCAGAAAAGACTAAAATATACATCAAAGAGTAACAAAATGACTACAAAGAAAGACAGAAGAACTGCAAAGAGAAACCAAATGACCAAGAAATACACAAATACAACCCTAACAGACACAAAATGACATTTAAAGAAACACAAAACCACAATAAAAACATGCAAAGGAACTACAAAGGGACACAGAAGAACCACAGAAAGAAACAAAACGACCAAAAAAGACTCAAATATTCATCAAGGAGACTCAAAATGACTTTAAAGGGATGAAAAGGAACTACAAAGATACACAAAACGAGTAACAAATAGAAATCATACAACCAAAAAAGACACAAATATACCCCTAACTGATGCAAAATGACCTCAAAGAGCCACAAACCACAAAAAGATGCTGAACTACAAAGAGACACAAACCACAAAAAGATGCTGAACTACAAAGAGACACAAAACAACAACAACTGTGTGTTTTGCTCCTGTAGTGAAGTGTGAGGTGGCTCAGGGTCCCATTCTCTCATAATCCGCCCATGCCTCTGGACCTTCGTCAAGAGTGTTTCTCAAGAGAGATGAAGGGGAACAAAGATTAAATGAAGAATATCAAATACGAGTGTTGCAGCATTTTTAGTTTTTCACAATTGTGCATTACAGCAGTCTTCCTGTCTATCATTTGCTGTGGGAAAAACAATATTATTTTTTGCCCCATTGCTTCACATCCATTGCATTTGTATGAGTGTTTCCTCAGGCTTCCGTTCATCTAATTTGATTCTTTGCCCTTTTGCGCCAATGTATATTTTTAATGGTGTAATAATGATGTAACTGATGCCGTGTATTATCATAAAAGATTATGCTCTCAGATTTTTTTTTTCCACAGGCTTCAGTATTTCATGTGCATATCACATTCACAGCGTTTGACTGTGCTGCTTTCTGTTCAGTCCTGCAGACGTGAGTCGACTATATGTAGTCTTTCATGTTTAAGTTTAACGTCATCTTGATCTCTATTAATTACTTTTTCTTAGTGACAGCTAACAAATTGCTCTGTTATAGTAATTTTAATATCAACCAACAAATATTTTTAAGTCTTCCTCACACACATTCAAGTGTAACATTGGCATACTGGCGACTAATAGGTGCAAACGTGTCAATGAATATCACATCCTAGTGAGCATTACATACAGAATAAATAAGTGGTGCTGATTGCCACTCAGTGCAGAGTGGTCATGAAATGGAGTGCCTTGTTAATTGTCCTATGTTGTCTAACTATGCATGAGAGGGCTGGAGGTGACAATGTCCAGTATAAAGCGTAGTAGCGCAGGGTTTTCATGTGCTCATAAACACATTTTAAAATACAGTTTGCTTCATGTCTGGGCCCCTGTTCTCAAGCTTTCGATAGTTTATCAGGGAGTCCCATTTCACATCCACATCATTTCTTATGAATTGTATATGTACTGTTCTCTATCTGTTTTTGTTAATAAATTTGTGTGAATTTAAATGATTTCAGTCCAAAATTAATTGGTGATGCAAGGTGGTAGCCATGGACTCAACACTGGAGGGGACCAAATCTACTGGGGGGTCGCCCTCACACCCCTGGAAAAAATTAAAAACGTATTAAAAACTAAAACAAATTCCCTGTTAGCTTATATTTAATATTATTTATCATATGCACGAACAGATATTCAGTATACTATACGATTAAGCAATGAAATGAAAGCTACTGCTGTCTACATAAATTACACATGCAGCGCAACATGGATGTAACTGTAACACTCATCTTTTTGTTTTACACGTTTTAATACATTTAAATGTAAGTGACAGTATAGTGTTTGACATAGATTGTACCAGCAGCAGTTGAGCAATGGCCTCTGTTGGTGTACAGCAAGGCCACTTGCGCAAGCAACAAGCACAACTGCATGAGAACATATTTTTAATTCAGGAGCAATAATAATGGCAATTTGTTTCGCATATTTATGATTGTGATTAAATTGGCTATAATTATTTCAGGCAGCAGTGCAGGGTTGGCAGTAAGGGCATAGCAATTTTTATTTGTTTATATTTTTATCAATATCTTGAGGGGGATCTGCCCCTTCCCAAAAATACAATAAAAAATGTAAAAAATACATGTAGATGTTGGAATAATAGCTGGGGAAATATTTACATAACAAACATCACAAGGCGAGAGGTATTATTGTTGTGTAATCTCAGCTGATTGTGTCATGGAGCAGAGGTTCCCTTGTAGGTGGGCTGACATGTGTTTTCTAAGCACGATCACCCCGAGCTTCACGCACCATATTTTGAAACATTACTTTTTATTACAGGGTGTGAACTTCTCTCTCTGAGTTTATGAGGAAGCTGGAATGACGCTAACGGCCTTTAAGGTCAGCCCACATAGGAAAAAAACAGAACTAAGATGGTGACACATGCACTGGTGCTGAGTAAGTAAGCAGCATGAAGGTTACGACACCCGCAGGCACAAATGTGTTTTTCAAAACCTTTATAACTGCGGCTCATTGAGTCCATTCAACCCATGCATGGGATAGCTTTAGCTGATGGCACAGAAACATCAGTGGTGCAGTGGAGGGTATACACAGGTGTACAGAGTATACCCACCTATGAGCCAAAATAACATTGGAATATGCAGGAGAGTACACCCACTTCATCTACCAAGTTGTGCACCCACCTCATCAGCTGCCACTACACCACAGAGAAACATGTATACAAAATAGCCTCTGCCACTTTTCATGAAACTAAATTTAAGTTTGTGAATATTCAGGCTGCTGTTTGATGAGGTCACCGAGCAGATGTAAAATTTAACTTCATTTATGACAGATTAGTCTTTGATTTGCACCTCAGGGGGGAAAAAAACCTTAAGCGTTCCTGATATGATGAAATGACCTTGGATAAAACCTAAATTAGACTGTTTTTCACTTTAAAGTAAGAAAATCAGTGGGTAAATGAATGTCAACTCGACATTTGTTTGACGTCTTTTTCCATTTTTGGGCCCCGCCATGAGAAGCAGATAGGCTTGTGCTGGAAAAGCAAATGGCATTACCTCTGGCTTCAGCTCAGCCAAGGTGTTTTCCACTGACACCAGCATATCTTTCTTTAAACATTACCTAAACCTTTAAAGATAAAGGAGGCCACATTATAATGGAGGCAAAATGATTAGATAAGTTCTCCATTTGCTTTGTGAATGCTTTTGATTTTAATGCAAATCCCTCTTCGTGACATCACGATCCTCTTTTCGGCATGATTAGAGTTGTCAGACATATTTATCATCACATATCTGCGCTCTAAGTAGTTTTTCAAAGGCAATTTTGCCTGTTGTTTATGTGAGCTGACTTCTAATGTTTGATGTCACCGCTGAACAGAGACAGTAAATTTACCACGCGACATGAAAGGCATATTTGATAAGATATCACAGATTCATGCACTTTAGTCAAATCAACAAACATCTGTCTTTCCTCCTGTTTTGCCGTGCATGCATAGATTATTCACTTTAAACATTTAAATGTTTTTCTGTCTAATATGAGGATATTTATTACACTTTTGGCAGGTCAGGCCTAATTGGAAAAATATTCTGTATCTACATCCAAAACAAACATTTGCAACAAATTCTTTTGGTTGTTTTTGTGTTACTTTTAAAACAAGCCCGAGGCACGTTTTCTGCATTGTGTTTGCTTTGGATTATGTTTAGTTTGGATAAATGAGTCCTTCACACAAGGAGAAAGTGTGTCTGTGGAGAACATGCCTTGAAGTGTGATAAGTAATCACATATTACTCCTTACGTGAGCACATTTGATAATCTCCCTGCAACAATCTTTTGCGAATAAACACATTTTTGGCAGATGTCCCACAAGTCTGAGCAAACTAGGAGTATATAAAAGTGAGTGCACCTGTTCGATGACCTCCTTGTACAAGGTAGTCATGGGTAAAGTACTGTTTGTGACGGGTAAGTCAGTGTCTCTCTTGTATGTGCTGCACATGGTCTCCGGGTAATTGCTTTTTCCAGGATTTGGATATACAGCATATTGCATCCATTTTCAGCAGGCAATTCTGAGCACTTTTTCCAGTAAATGTTGTTTTGCTCAAAGATAACATGTGACTTAATTTTACAGCTCTGGCCCTGCTGCTGCACGCGCAGCTTGGTAAGCAATCTATGAATATATGATACAGTGTGCATGCTTGAATTTCTTTTTATGGTCAGAAATTGAGTTGCAGTGCGCATCTGATCCGTTAATAATACATTTCTCTTGAATCACAGGCTCATCTTATATCCTGTCATGCTACTTCACAAACTGGGCGCAGTACAGACCACCTCCAACCATTTATATGCCCACTGACATTGACCCCTGCCTGTGTACCCATCTCCTGTATGCCTTCGCCACCATTAAGAACAACCAGCTGGCAACCTATGAGTGGAACGATGTGGAGCTTTACGGTCAATTCAACGCCCTGAAGAACAAGTGAGTAACTTAAAAAGTCTGTTTCCAGTGGTGCCCCAGGAGGCAGCAGACCACAGAAACACGGAACGATCACTCTTTATTCTAAGGAAACAGCAACTGAACATCACACAACCAAAATCAAGGATCCAACAAAGACTGAACTGAAAACCAGGACTTAAATACAAACTAGTCTGACGAGGGGATGAAGTGCAGGTGGAGAAAAACGGTTGGAGGAGCTCAGGTGAGGGGAATAAAGTGATGAGGCAGAAGAACACGCAGGAAGCTCACAGGCTGGGAAAAACTCAGGAACAGGGAACGACTAAAGAGGCCAACGCAGGCAGGTGTGTAGCTGGGTAAATGAGGGAAAGGAACTAACTGGGGGAATAGGAACAGGTGAGTGAAACTAATCAGGATGGGGCTGACAAATACTAAGGTGGGAAAAGACACAAAGATAGGAAATAAATGCAGACATAACATATAGGGAGTGAATCTACAAAATAAACAGGAAACAGCTTAAACATGAATAAACATGAAACGAGGAAGAATACATACAGAAAACACAAACAAAATCCTAGAGATAAGACTCCACATGAAAAAACCCTGGATCATGACACATGCCAGTTGTTTCCTCACAATAAATTTAGCGGAAGTCGGAATTCTACTATACTTTGACTCGATGCTGTACCTATGGCGTAGGCTCTGCGTAGACATAGAGTCTACACCCTAGCCTGATGTGCACCGCCCCAGAAATGTTGCGGTGACGCAGACCTCCTGTCTATTTTTGTAAGCTGAAACCATTGGAAACAAAGCTTTTATTCAATTTAATTTCACTGATAAGATTCAATAAATTGTGAAGACAATAAAGCCTCCACAAAAATAGCATTTTAAGTCTTGTGTGTGATTTATCATGGCTTCATATAGGCTAATTCATACAGGCTAATTCATACAGTGTAAAATGCCATAGGCCTGTGCTAATAATGTTAGCATGTTATATTTGTTTGGAAAATGTGTTTAGTATAGGACAGTTGTTTTGTCTGTGAATCTTGTGAGTTATAATGGAGTCATCTAATTATTTCCTCTTGAATATCACCTGCAAAGAACAATACAGTTTTACTTATAACGTGCAGTTAGAAAAGTAGGAGTGTTTTTAACTTTCACTGCAGTGTAAAACGTCTCATTTCTTGGTAGGAATGGAAACCTGAAGACTCTTCTGTCTGTTGGAGGATGGAACTTTGGCTCTACAGGGTGAGATCATCTTCAGATATCTGCAGTCTTGGCACTCTAAATAGTGGATGTCTTCTATTTTAATACTTCTGTTCCCACATTAGATTTTCAAATATGGTGTTGAGCTCTGCCAACCGCCAGACCTTCATCAACTCCGTCATCACATTCCTGAGGAAGTATGAGTTTGATGGGCTTGACATTGACTGGGAGTATCCAGCCAACAGAGGAGGCTCTTATCAGGATAAGCAGTACTACTCTGTTTTCCTGGAGGTTTGTTTGCCAAGTCTGCTTTACTGTTTGTTTTTTTCTCAGTACCTTTTAAATAATTTCATACCTGATAGCACATATAAGCGTTCAAGCTTGCCTTGAATTTTTAGGGCCACAATAAATCCCCGTGGGGTTTCCACAGTGCCCTGCGCTGAATAAAATATACATAAAAGCAAAATAACTCACAACCTGACCATGTTACAAATCATGGATTATGAATTCTGGAGTTCAGTTAACACTAAATATTTTATATCTGTTGACATTCAACAGGAGATGAGAGCTGCCTTTGAGAACGAGGCCAAGCAGAGCAACAAGGCTCGTCTTCTGATGTCTGCTGCTCTGTCGGCTGGAAAAGCCACCATTGAGTCTGCTTATCAGATTCCCAAGCTTGGCCAGTAAGTACTTGGAGCAATATTTGTGGCGTGTCCAGTCTTACCGACAGCAACATAACGGGTCATAGTCAAATAAAGCAAATATGAATATCACCCTTTCAGTCTAAATGATTAAGCTTGTTAATGTTGCCATGGTAACCGCTTCCTCTCTTGTTTTCCACACCCAGGAGCCTGGATATGCTCAACATCATGACCTATGACTTCCATGGCTCTTGGGACCCCATGACCGGCGAGTGCAGTCCCCTGTTCAGAGGCCCTGAGGACCAGGGTGGCTTCATCTATTTCAATATCGTAAGTGCTTGAATATCATCATACAGCACAACAACAGAGTTACCAAAACTGGACTTGTCTGCATAATACACCTACTGTCTGCAAGTTTTATCTGCAACTTAAGCGACAATCTCCGAGGCTGCAAAATGAAGCCCAAGCAGAAGAGCCAAAAACTGCAGTTCCACACATAGCCACTTGAGGCTGGCTCCAAGAGCGAGTCAGTCCCTATCTTAAAATGCCCAAGTTTACGAAAGAAAAACCAAATTACAGCGGCATATCCCTACACAATGGTTTGTATGATATCCTACGAATTAGTGCCCCACAAATGACATGCATACTTCACATAAAGTTACACTGGCTGCCTGATATAAAGTTACAGAGGTTAGGTAATGCCCATAAAGTTACCATGATAAAATTTTTAAAAAGAAACATGGTGAGGACGCACCTTAAAATGACTTAAAGTTCACACAGTTTTGAACACTGGTCTCCCAGGGGCAGTCCTATGTTTTTTGACCCATCCACAACTCTGACCTCAGACCTCGCAGTATTGCTCCCTTATATATTTTTTGCTCCCATCATTGAATTGATTGATGTAAGCGCAGCCTTCTCAAATACATGCAATATACACAAATTACTGTTTCATATTTACGTAAGACGTACGAATTAGAGTGCATTACTTTTCGTAGGAAAATGTACGAACATTGCCTGGTACAAAAAAAGGCTTTAGTCTCTATTGCTAATTTCCCCGTTCATGACAACTATATGGGGGTGAGTTTTTATATAACTTACCCGTTTACATTTTTGCTAGTCAAATTGCTATCACGATGACAATGTTGCTTAGGTAACACAGCCATGACGAAACCCCAGATTTGCAGTGTAGGCGTAACAGTGGCTGTTACTATTTTAGTGTGTTTACAGGTCATGGGTGTTTATTATAAAGTCCTCTTCTACATTTGGTTGTACTCTAAGACCCTCTTAGCAGTCGGATATTCACTTTTTACAGTAAGTACATTTTATTTTATTGGTGTTAAGCCTGTTTTTTGCTACTTAAAATTAGCATTACTAATATTGCAGTTAACCATAGCTGTAAATTCACCATGCTAACCCAGCTAGCGGCTAGCGTTAGGGTTATCTCCACCCTCTCATCCAAATATGGCCACCTCTGGCTCTGGCTCAAAAAATCCAAGATGGTGATGTCCAAAATGCCAAACTCGACATTTCGTAATGGAAGTCCACAAACCAATTGGTGATGTCATGGTGGCTATGTCCATTTTTTATAAATACACTTTATGCTGCAGTTACATTAAAGCATCCACAGACGATATATAGCTCCAGAGCCACTTATTGTTCCTATTCCTCTGCTCCAGGACTATGCCATGAACTACTGGAAGAGCCAAGGAGCCCCAGCTGAGAAGCTCATTGTTGGATTCCCCACATATGGCAACACCTTCACTCTGAGGAACCCTGCCAACCACGGTGTTGGAGCACCCATTGCTGGTGCTGGAACTCCAGGAAAGTACACTCAAGAGGCTGGAGAGCTCGCTTACTTTGAGGTACGCTTGAATGTTGATGCTGGTTCAGTGTTAGTTAATATTCTTCTGTTCGCTTGATAACAGAGCAGGTTGGTTTATCTTAACAGTGCAGGCTCCAGATGAAGAAGTGAATGAGTTCCTAGGCTGTCATTAATGCACTGCTTTGTGAAATTACAGATCTGCGGCTTTTTGAAAGATGGAGCCACTGAGGTTTGGAACCAGGCCCAGGATGTGCCATATGCCTACAAGGGGAACCAGTGGGTGGGCTATGACAACATGAAGAGCTTCCAGATCAAGGTAGCAGAGCTGCACAGAATACTTGTTTTACTGTTTGACAGGCCAATCTGCTGGCTGCTGTGATTTACCTCTGAGCTAAAAATGTTTCCCAATCTCCATAAACTGTCAAGACTTAGATTAAGCATTATGTTAAAGTTTTCTCTCTGTGCTACCGCATAATGTGACAGGAGTCAATGTGTTAGATTTTTATTTATATTTAAGGGGTCATGCTGCAGTTATCAGCAAACACTGTGTCAAGGTCTTCTGATGAAGTTGCTATGTTTTGACCTCAAAATGCTCCCAACAACGCCCCCTTCTGGCTGTCTGTAGGTTGACTGGCTGAAAAAGAGCAACTTTGGAGGAGCCATGGTGTGGACAATTGACATGGATGACTACATGGGCACTTTCTGCAACCAGGGAAAATACCCACTGATTAATGTTCTCAAAAAGGGCCTTAATCTGGATGATGCATGTAAGACTTTAAATACCTCTATCAGTGGTGATCAATGTGAAATCCTCAAGGTGTTCTCAGGAAAAACATAACAATTAAATAATTAATTTATTGTTTTCAGCCTGCGCCCCTCCTGCCACTCCCCTTCCTCCAATCGCAGGTATGAGCACAACTGGAGGCAGCTCTGGAGGCAGCTCCGGAGGCAGCTCTGGAGGAAGCTCCAGCGGCGGCTCCAGCAGCGGCAGCTCCTCTAGTGGGGACTCTGGCGGCATGGACAGCGGGTTCTGCTCTGGAAAGGCCAATGGCATGTACCCCGACCCAACTAACAAAAACCATTTCTACAGCTGCAGCAATGGCCAAACCTACTTTGGGAAATGTGCTGCTGGCCTGGTCTTTGATCCCTCCTGTTCTTGTTGCAATTGGCCCTAAAGCTGAGGTTATAGATTGACTGGTTAACCGTTTAAAGGCTGGATGACTCTGTTTTACATTTGTTCTTAGTTCTCAGAGTCCAACTTCACTGAATGCAAAGTCCTTGCTTCCATGTTGGATGCTTAACAGTGTAAAACCAGAGGTTGTCCCCTTGACTGGTTAAATTTGAAAGCAGAGAAAATAAACATTTGGATTGTTGCATGTGTGTTGTATGTTTCCACGTTCTTTTCATTGCTGTCAAATGCAGTTAATGCAGTAATAAAATGCGGTGTCAGAATTGTCTGCATCAATCAAAACCTTATGTTCACCGTATCAGTATAATTGTTTCTTTTAATATATATTATACAGTATTCAATGTACATATGTCTATATATATTTAAGTATATTTAGATATGCAAAAACATATTAAGTTATATGACAACAGATGATTACATACAATTAAAATGACAACCAAAAAACAAAACAGAAAAAAGTATTTAAAGGTCCAGTGTGCATATATATATATATATAAAAAATAAAAGTTTTTTATATTTAATCAAACTGAACTACTGATTTTGTAACCTTAACATGAGTTGTTTATATCTACATACAGAGCAGGTCATTTCTGTTGGTTACACTTAGTGAAGCTAAAATATCCCAGATACTGTATGGCCGCAGCTACCCTGCTCCAGTGACGTCATTCGGAGCTAGAGTCTGCACAGCAGTGATGTCAGTGTTATCAAATTTTCCGCCTATACACCCGTCTGACCGATCGTGAGCAGTGCCACTGAATGCAAGCCCACCAATCAGCTCATACAGATGTCAATCATGTTGTTATATTGCCATTTTATGGGATTAAATAACTAATTACATCCAAATTTACCAGAAAAACAAACACAAACAAACAGCAGCCTCATAAAAACTACCTTAAATGACAGAAACCATCTTTGGGAAAAATGTATTTGATGTGTACTTTGAGTTTTTAGTTGGGCCCATGTCCCATTCACTAACATGAAGAGGGCAGGCTTTTTGATCTTTACTGCAGCCAGCCACCGGGGGGCGATCAAGATGTTCTGGCTTCACTTTTGTGGAGCTGTCATGTCGTCCAGCTTTACATACAGTCTATGGTTGCAATCTGCAGCCTCACTGCTAGATGCCGCTTAATCCTACACATTAGACCTTTAAACGTATCATACAGGCAATCAAAATCCTTATATTGTAAATTTCAAACCGTGATGCAATATAAAACAGACCAATCCACAATTTGAAATTTGAAAAACAACCTAAAACTTAGAACTATAACTTCTAACAGTGCAGTGTGGCACTCTATCTTCTTTGCAAGTACTGTGTAATTTCCAGCATAATAGAAGTGTTTTGGCACAATGTTCATTTGGTAGGCTTTGGTAAAACATCTTTGATCCATCATCTTTGATGATAGATTGTTGTAATACTTCATCCCCTACAGTAGCCACTAAAGGACAAAACACAGCTGCTGCCCCTCTCAGCTGCTCTCAGCTGCCTCCTCTTTCTGTTCCGTTCTGGCCGATCCATTCTGCTCTGTTGCTGGTTCCTCCACCATGGCTGATTTTTTCGTCGTTCCTGTCGGGATGCAGAGGGAGCGTGAGTGGGGGGGTGATGAGTGTGAAATGATTGAAAACAAACCTCAGGCGGCAGTGTACGAGGGTGCCGGCTGATACTGTACCTGTGAGGTAATTTCTGTGCATTCGATGGAACAGCAGGAGACCAATGAAGAGGATAAAACCGATGCAGGCGATTATCATTCCACACAGCAGGAAGCTGTAGCTGCCTTCAGTCTGGATAATCTGGGGATGAGACAGAAAACATTAAACTACTGAACACTAATCTAAATCTCCAACGGGCTTGGTTTTGCAATTATAAGCCTATTTCTCTACTTTTGCACATTCTCTCTTTTTTCTATAATGATAAAGATACTCATCAGACTTACAGAGCCAACCAGAACCTGCATTACCATCTCTCCCATCCCTGCACTTGTCACCAGGACTGATGTTGCACATCCTGCAAAACAAGAAATGCATGATTAATTTCCTCTCCTTGCTTTGATTCCATTACTGTGGTATAACAATTGTAATATAAACACTTCATTATACCCTGATAATCAAGGATGTCCTCAGTATAGGCCAGCATACAGGGGAATATGCTGCTAAGGAAGAGCCCACATAAACACGTCCCGGCAAACAGAAAGGTGCTGCTGGTGTAGAAAATAAGCAGCATCAAGACTGTAACAATAGCACCTGCCTGTAAAAACACAAAAGGAAGAGTATAATCAATTAGGTGTTTGACCTTTTAGTTTCATTGTGCATGTCTCGTCTATAATGTGACGCCACTCTATAAATGTTTTATTGGCCTCACCAGGTTGAACATGAGCAGTCTCACAGGCTGAAAACGGTATGACAGAGGAATGGACAGGAGGCGTCCAGCAGTGATCGCTGCCCAAAAGATACTTGCCAGGTAACCCGCTGTCTTATGAGGCAGTAACATAGGTGGTGCCACAGCGTAGGTGTAGACAAAGCCAGCGTATGCACCCTGAAAATAAAAAGGCAGATTCTTTCATGTGCGTACTTTGTGAGTTTTATGTGAAGCAGGCTTTGCAGGCATTCATAAAATTTCATTTTAAGAGAAATGCATGCCCTGTTATTTATAGTTTGCACCCCTCACTCACCACAATGCCATCGGTCATGAAGAGCACCATCCCGCCGAGGATATGAATCATAAAGAAGGATACTGGCAGCCCGCGCAGGTTATCATTCTGACAGCAGCTAAAGATATCCCCATGACCTGTAACGGAGCGAAAGGTCACAAATGACAGATTGTAGCACACAAAATGGCATTTCTTGGGATTTTTTCTTTCATCTGAACTCACTAAAAAAGGGAAAGTATGCAAAATTTATATTAAAATAAGACTCCTGTATTACAATCACTTCTTCACCTCCAACTTCATGTTCCTTCTGCTCCACGTCTGAGCCCTCTGCCCCCTGCTGGGTCTCCATTGCTAGTTCATCTTTGTCCAGAAGACGAGGAGTGCCGCTGGTGCAACACGGGATCAGCTGCTCCCGATACATCAGGAACAGGACTGCAATGGGCACGGGCAGCTGAGGGTGCACAAATATTATCGTCACTTTTTATTTTCAACTATTTACTGAAATATTAGTGAAAAAACGAACTCCTCTCCTCATCTGTTAAGTGTCTTACATTGATAAGCGCCATGATCCAGAAAGCGTATTGCACAATGGACTCCTCTTCCCCTCCCTCATGGGGCAGGGGGCTCTGAGTTATGTTGTGCTCTGCAATCGGACTGTTTCTCAGCATGTTCCTGAAATGATGCATGATCTCAGTCCCGTTCCCTGTGTGATTCCCACAACCCGTCTCTGAGAGGAAAGGATCTGCAATCAGTGGGCTCACCAGGGCTCCGAACCCAATGAAGAAATGAAGAGCCTGTGAAAACGTAGAAGACAAAGGCCTGAGACGTGACTTACTGTGTTTTGTATTCTATAATTAGCTCATAACTTAAGAAAATAAACCTACTGAATGTTTGCCATGATTGTACAGAAAGACAGATCTAAACTGTACTTTATATTGCATCTGAATCTGCTACTGGCTACTGTGTCTGTATTTCTTAAGATAAGGTACAGGCTTTTTCACCTGTAAGAAAACAGCCGAGTCCCTCTGATAGATGGTCACCAGTTGGATGTTAGCGATGGTGTCGATAATGCCCATCGCAAACCCAGACACAGCCATGGCGATGGCAAGCAGGAGAACATTATTGCACAGAGGGATGATGGCAAATATTACAGAGATGACAAGAGCGGAGACAAATAAGGCAGATAGAGCACTGAACAACCTTTTAAAAAAAAGAGAGAACAGGAATACGGTTATAATGATGCTCAGCTGGTCTCAGATTATTCATGCACCTGCGTTGCAGAGTGTGGGGGAAAGATACTTACGTCCTCTTGAAAACACCTCCAATTGAGCTGCCGATCAACAAGCAGAACTGCTGTGAGAAGAACACCCAGGTGATCTGACTTAGTGTTGAGTTTGTCTGACATTGCAAGTCCAAAATTGTGGGTCCGAGGAAAGCGATGCAGAGTCCGAAGCTGAAGAAAACACTCCAGTAGGTCAGCGTGTGATGGGCATTCCTTTTGAAAAGAGTCAGGATCCGCTCATCCACAAACATCTTGACCACAGAAAAGACAGACGCACCTCAGTGAAACAGACTGCCAAGGATTTTTTACTATTATGTTAATGCAGCTCTGAAGTTTTGCGGACGCTTTTGGTTGTATAATGAGTTTCTAGATCTCTTTTAAAGCTTTTAGTGCCCTCCTCTTTGGATTGCTTAACCCAAAAGGATGTCCTCTTGAGTTAATGTGTGAAGTGGAGATTCTTCCAACAATAATATGACTATTCAAATCGTGTCAATGATTAGCAATGAAAAAGAGTCTGTGTTGAAATGCGACCAGAAAGTGTGCATTTGTATGTCATGCAACTTCCAGCCCCATCAATGGAAAAAGTATTATTCAGGAAGTGGTGACACAAAGGCTTCTCATGGACAGGTTGTACTTTCTTTCATACCTGGACAACCCTGCGGCACTTGTTGCAAAAGGAGCTTGGATGCTGACGGTTACATAATGTGCAGTAACATCATCATATCTTACTGTCTATTGAGAATTTAGAGTAAATTATTCAGCTGTGACTACAACATTGTTAAATAAATTATTTGCTATGAAATCTATCTAAAACATCTTCACTCCTTCTTCTCATGCAGCCCTATGTAATCATTCCTTTTATAGACCGTCTTACAGTATATCACTACTGACTATATCCAGTGTCTAGTATGTTACATGTACCTACAGTGTTCTCATTCTTTATTCTTTCTTTATAGCTACTGTTGCGATGTGGCTCTATGGATGGCAATGTTGGTCCGTCAGTCTGCTTTTTTGGCACAGACTGAAATTTCTAAACAACTATTAGATTGATAGTTCTGTACATTCATGTCCTCAGATATTGAATCTTACTATACTATCTGACTATAGTGATCCCTGACTCCATGAGGTTGACATTTTTGGTTTTTAGTGTAATGTCTTGAGAACTATTGGATGGACTGCCTTGAAATATGGTACAAATATCAATGGTACCCCGAGGATGAATCTTAATTACTTCAGTAAACCCCTGACATTTAATCTAGGACCTCCATTACATCACTATTTCAATTGGTCCAATACCTCAGTGTGTGACCAAATATCTGCAAAACTAATGACATTCCAGCCAGCCTCAGTGTTGCCCAGGTCTGATTTTAAAGACCTGCTCCTGAACCAGAACCAGGACGTGCAATACCGCACCCGCCCCACCACCTGCACATATGACCAATTAGTTCCACAACCCGACCCGCCGATGTGCGATCCATATCCTGACCAGAAATCGCATGTCCTGTAATAACCCTGCCCTGTTGAAATAATCTGGTAAGGCAGCATGTTTAAAGTGATCTTTTTTGGCCATGTCATACTTGTGAAACTAAGATTGTGTAATTTAAAATAAAGGCAATTTGAATGAATATTTTTGCATATTCTCATTTTTACAGTTAACGTGCCTATTAGTAATGTGCCTGTCAGTGTTGGCATCTTTTTTAAATTGTTCTCAATGAGGATTGAGCGTATGGGGCTGCCTTGAGAAAAAATGTCGTACCCAGCGTCTTTTATCAAAGGTGTGGCTGCTCCCAGCAATTCTAGCTGAAAATCTCTGAACCTTTCTGAAAGGTGTCGGTGTTGTCACTGCCGCTTCTTTAGCTAGCCTGCTGTCACAACAAAGACAGAAAAGCCCATCTTTTGGGAGCAGATCAGCTGGCAGACACTGGATGTTGCTGGTGAGTGTTTTGCTTTTATCACCGTTGACTCTGTAAGCTTGGTTTTGACAGTACAGTCAACACTCTGTTAATGTAGCATCCCGATAGCTACATAGCTAACGTTAGTGTCAAGATATTGTTGTCATAGAAACATACCCACATGTCACATATTCCAGGTGTTACATATTGCAGGTGACACATTAGACAGAGCTGACACACAAAGTCACCAGTTAGAGGATTAAATGTTAAAGCATTTAATTAAATTATTATTAATCTAATTTCATTTTAATATATTTATTATCCAACACCTGCCATCTGACCCACATGTTCTTTTTTTCACCCAGAACCAAATCCAGAAATAAAATTAAGACCAAATACCACCTGGGTGTTTGCATGTTCTCGTATCAGCGTGGTTTTTCCCCGGGTACTCCAGCTTCCTCCCACACTCCAAAGACATGCAGGTTAATTGGTGACTCTAAATTGTCCGTAGGTGTGAATGTGAGTGTGAATGGTTGTCTGTCTCTATGTGTCAGCCCTGTGATAGTCTGGTGACCTGTCCAGGGTGTACCCCGCCTCTTGCCCAATGTCAGCTGGGATAGGCTCCAGCTCCCCAACAAGATAAGCAGTTATGGAGAATGAATGACTGAATAATTACCACCTGTGAATCACTTTTTTTTGCAGGTCACTTGCAGTGTACTTGATGCAGGACTCTGGCTTTGGTTGTACTTTGTGCTTAGTGCTAATTACCCAATGTTATCAGGCTAACATAAAGGTAAGGAGTTAAACATGGTACACATTATACTGTACCTGATAAACAGCAGCGTGTTGGTGTGATGATGTTCGCATTCTGTCTATGACATTTGGTGATATATGGTGAACAGCGAGAGATCACTCAAGCTGTCTGTCTCCTTTATCTTAATGTTAATGTTAATGGGAGTAAAGTTTCAGTGATAATCACATTTTATCTTGTCTCTTACTTAGTCTTAAATTTCTTTTTTGGCAGCATATGTGTGTGGGTCAGTCCAAAGTTCAGAAAGGCAGCTGAGGATGGACGACATGTGCGATATCACACTGCAATGTTTAGCTTGACCCCATTTAGAAATGGATGTCAGCCTGCTATCTCAAGGCTACGGCACGATTTAGATATTTGGGATTCCTGCATTAAACTGTTCTACAGATTAAAACATTTGTATTCTATATGTGTTGTATTACTTGGCCCTCAGTGGTATGAATAAAAGAAAGGACTTAATACCTAATCCCTTTAATGATTGCATGGGGGAAGCAAAGCTCCACTGGTTGTGGCCAAATTTGGGCTTCCGGCAAGGTCGAAACAAGGGAAAGCAAAGCAATCACAATGCGGGCTGATTATGAGAACTGTGAATTTAGACATCTTTAAACTTTCTAAGAAAGACCCTGGCACCGTTTAAGGCAATCTGAGTTTTATGTATAATATATTTGCATGATAAAAAAAATGTAATGTGCTAAAATGTGCGAGTCAATGCTCTTAGTAATCAATAATCTTATCTTAGTGCTGCAGTGACCCTATTAGCTTCTTTGCAAGTTCACTTGTCTCTACATACATAAGTCTGATGCATACTTTTGTCAGTCACTTGTTCAAGTTTTTCACTGTGACTCATCTTCCTGTCACTGTATCTGTCTCCATAGTGGAGCACACGCCAGGATCCCACAACCTACAAAGCTGCACTGTGTCACTGATTTGCCAGCATGCCCTGTAAGGTGGAAATGCTGCTGGTCAGGTACTAAACCCTAAGAAATATGTCTGTTTATACAAAAGGCATTCATTAACATCCGCTTCCTCTTCTGGAGACACAGCAACACAAGATGACTTCTTCAGGTAATTGTCAACTAACGTGATCGTAGAGGTGTGCGAGGTGGTGTTAAAAATCAACAGCAGCTGCTGGTTACTAAAGTAGGACATGTGCTTTTGAAACAGCCTTATTAACACAGGTTAGATTAGGTGCTGTACGTGTTCACTAATTAAGGAACAAGAAATTTTTGAGAATGTGTGTACTTGGGGAAGTGAGTGGGCGAATAAGTGTACAGCAGCCTAATCTTAGTTTGTTTACTGTGCTTCTTGTTGAGCAATTTCACTCCCTAATTTAGCAACAGTCTACATTTACAGATCCCCTCCAGAAATATTGCGGACAATGTAGAAATGCTCTGCTTGGAAGTGTTTCTGTATGTAGCATTTTCCAATTAAGATTTGATGGATATGTCGGTAGGTTTTAGGAGTGTTACCTGCTCACCCTTTTTTCCCCTTTAAGGGCAGTGGCCTTGTGGGTAACCTGTGAGGGTGTACCGTGTGCTTCAGTGTATGTGGAGGGAAGCAGCTCTCTCTGGGTGTCATGGTGAAGACCCATCCAGCATATAGTGACGATAGCGGAATTAAGTTTCTAGATAAGCTCAGGGCTACTAGGACCGCTAGAAGCCAGTTACCAGCTAATAAAGAGCCAAGCTAAAATTAATGTTAATAAGCCAGCGTGTTCCTACTACTGGAGCCGGTAAGCTGTCAGAGAGAGAGGTAACAGGAGCATTCTTTGGACAGTGTAAAGTGCATTTGGAATATGTGTCTCGTTTAAGGTTTTTACTGCAGTTTGTGACCTCTTGCCTGTTTCTGGTCAGCTCTGTGTGTTGCACACAAACCAACCAACCAACAGTTTACAAGGCTGTGGGTTAGAGATACATGCCCAAAATAAAAGTCCATGTTTCTGGTCAGAAGGAGAAACATATCTGCTTTTAAACATTATGAAAGACTTGGAAATCAATGGGTTTTGGTTATGCAAAAATTACGCAATGCCATCCTTTTAAAGAAAGTTTTTGATGGACTGAAAGACGAAGGCTGTGTCTGCCACCACTTAAATTTTTTTTAAATAAATCCTATCTTCAAAGAAGCAAAATGGTACAAATGGTTCCAACTGTTCCACTTTTTCATATTTTGACGGAACATTAGCGATAATTGCTTTTCATCGACCATGTAAACAACTTTTAAGAATATTCTGTTTTTCAGAGCAAGGGCAACAACTAGAATATTTTGTGCATGTAAACATATGTAACAGGGTCATTTATACAGCAGTGATATGTGCAACAAAGTCAAATGTGTTTGTAATATTAAGCATTATAATTATATACATTTTTTTTAGTTGTTATTAATATGTCAATATGTGGAACGCTTGATACTCAATTTCTGTACCCCTATGTTCACCTTTGGGGGCACCCCACCTATAAAGGAGTGTCTCCCGCCATGGGAAAGGTAAGCGACATTGCTCTAGTAGTAATTTCCATGTTTTAGCTCTGTTAAGCTGTTTACAAGTTAATTTTTCAGCCTAAACTTATTGTATAATGTGCTAACATATTCCTGTGTCACTTAATTTGTGTACGGGCTTGAGTTATATGGTTGTAACTGAGGGAGGATTTTGTCAGGTGTATTTTCTGTGTTTTACTGTACTGAATTGAATGTAACATTACCACCTTTTTGCTGTTGTACTCCTGGGAGAGGGGCTTGAGTTATATGGTCGTAATTGTCAGGAATAAACCGAGATTGCCCCCAAAGATATCCACGGTCTGGGCCTCTTCCTATCAACACAACGCAGACAACACTGGCAGAGTCCACTGGTGACACATAGTCAGTGTGTGCACCTGAGACTTCATGTTTCTTCATTACACTTTTCCTCATACTTTCAGGTGAGCACAAAATTTCTCCCCTTCAGCAGACGAATGGTTAAAAAGTCTTCTAAAAAGTCAAACACTGCACTGTGAAGCTCAAACAAGCAAATTAAATAAAGTCACACAACACATTTTTGAGAAGAGATGTGCATTTCCTAAACACAGTTTCAACACAAGATGGTGTCAAAGTATTGCATTCAACTGCAGTTCAAGGCAAAATCAATCATGTTTGCTTCTATAGAGGGATAATACTTATCTCTCAAACACACCCAGAACACAGCATCTCTTTCTCAGTCTGACACACGGTTTGCTGATGGCAGCCGCACAAAGGGACGACACATCAGTAACAGGGTTTAAAGTGGACGAAAACAGCACTGCCTTGCTCCTCTCTGTCTCATCTCCATAGGATGACATTTAGCCAACTCTCAATCAGAGGCCCGAGACAGTGCCAGGACAATGTGACAGGAATCGCAATTTGATTTTTCTCCCTGCTCTTTCCCCCATCTCTGCTATTTGCTTTATCTATATTGTATTTCTTAAAGATTCAGTGAGCCTGCAGAGGAAAGCACACGCTGCCATATATGATAAAAGAAGAGTAAATGCCACGGATTATACGTTAATACCTCCAAAGCCTGATATATTTCCTCATAAGCCCGTGGATGTGTATATTTAATTATACATGAGTGAGCAAAATAAACATTTCAATGCCTATGAGAGGGAGGAAGTCATAATATGTTTGTGTATTATTACTTGTCAAGTCAGACGGGCATACATGATTCAGTATGCATTAACACAAGTGGGGGGGATTTGCTGAAGTTGACATGATACAGACTCCTCTCGGAGCAATAAGAAATTTATCTGTCACACATCCACATTTCTCCAGTCAGTCCCCATAGCTGGATGGAACTGCCCTGCAGTGCACCCCCTACACATCTCCTCAGGCCCAAAATAGAGCCAAGGATATGTGGTATGCAAACAGACATGTCTGCAGGGCAAAACAGTGCTATTCTACGAGGCGCTGCGCTTTCAAACTAGCTGCTGGTGGAGCCGTTAAGACACAAAGCACTTGTGAAAGTTAGTACATGAGTAGATTAAAAAGTCCTTTCAGTATAATTATTCAGAAGTTTGAGAGAGAAAGGGAGAAAATTAAGTGTCACTTCCATTTGAAATCATTTCTATAAAACTCATTAGTGTGCTCGAGGGTAATTCTTTGCATATTAAAAGAAAGAAGAAGCCAGTCCAAAGATGCCAAAAAAACAGGAATGAAAGTGATTTCATTGTTTGTTTTGACTAATATTTTAAACACTGTTTTGTTTAGACTAAAACTAAATTGTTGCATGGGACAGCACCACCCTACTAATTCATTTGGCCAGTTATGTTTTCATGGGAAACTGGTTTTGGCTACAATTTTAAATAGTTACTTGTTCTATCAAGCATGTGTTCGAGTGACTTTTTTTCAATATCTAACCACGACCATGATCTTCCAGTAAAGGATTCACATTCAGTTGTTTTCTTTTTGTGTGTCATCATTCATCCTGTTCATATACTGTCATCTAAGGGATCCCTTATTAAAACTGGAGTAGGCAGATTTATTTTGGTGTCATTGGGCAAAAATTACATAATAAACCTAAACTTTTCATTCCAGAAAGTACTGAGAGGAAACTAGATGTTTGTAACTCAGCTTGGCTCTGCTTTTCAGGCTTTAGAAAATTGACCAAACCTCTTTGGCCAATCACAAATTATTTCAGAGAGAGGGTGTTTCTATTGGCTGTTCTACAACTGCAGATGCATGTGCACGTCCCTTTGGCGAAAAACTGACTCAGTGGTGGATTTGGCATCGGCAAAAACTGCCTACACTGCAAACCAACCCAAAGAAGGAAGAAAGACTTATTAAAAGACAGTCTGACAGTAAACAAAATAAAACACGTGTGAATATCTGCAGTGTTTAAGAGATGGAGAGAAAATGTTGCTAATAGTTCAGCCTTCTGCTGACTGGAGCCAAAGGCTCATGGCTGCCGCTAATTCATGTTCATGTTTATGTAATATCAGCTAAAGCCTCAAATTACAGTGTGTCCTCTGCCTCAAGTAGGATTTATACCTCTATAGCCTGACGTACACCTCCCTAGAAATGTGACTACACGTCACGGCAACGCAGACCTCCTGTCTATGTTTGTAAGCTGAAACATTTCCCTCAGTGGAAACAAAGCTTGTATTTACTTTAATTTCACAGATAAGAAACAATAAAGTGTGGTGACAATAAAGCCTCCACTGAAATAGTATTTTAGGTCTTCTGTGTGATTTAACCTGACTTCATATGACTTCATATACATTGTAAAATGCCATAAGCTTGTGCTAATAACGTTAGCATGTTGTGTTTGTTTGGAAAGCGAGTTTAGTATAAGACAGTTGTTTTGTTGGTGAACCTTGTGAGTTGTAATGGAGCCGAATTTTGTAACGTTACCTTTGTTAAATGTTGCTGTTGTCCCTGGCTTCAAATGAGTACAAGAAAAGTCCACGAGCTGCTAGGCTACAATGTAAAATGCCATAGGCTTGTACTAAAAACATTAGCATGTTGTATTTGTGGGGAAAATGTGTCCAGATAAAGACAAATGCTTTGTCTGTGAATGCTGCGAGTTATAGTGAAGCTGATTTCTGTACTTGTAATTAAAAATGTCTCTATTAAGCCATGTTTAATGTGTGTTTTGAATCAACTAAACTTTACAGAACTTTGGTCTGGTGTTTCAGAGGTGTAACTATAGAGCAACACAGACATACCACCACATAACTATAAATGCTCACAATGGGATAGGCCATGTGCATAGGCTATGGCTTAGGCTTCACATAGAGCTGACGCACATTATTATTTACATATAAAATATTGCTTTAAATTTTGCTCTGGCCTGTTATTTAAGTTTCTGTTTGACATAATATCTTATCATATCAATGAAATTAATGACAATAAATGGATATGTGACACAAAAAGCAATATATTATTTTGGCCGGTGAAAAATATGCTTGGCCGGAGGACTTTTTCATCTTCCAGTCCCCTCAGCCGATGAGTCAAAGTTAATTTTGGACACTGGTTATAACCAAGAACTGTGTGTTCCCACGTAACCATAACAAAGGTTCACTCATCTTTTCATTGCTACAGCTACATATTGTCTTTCAAGAGAAAGTATTGCAAGAAAAAGGAATGAAAAACTTCAGTGAACATTTAGTTGCTTTTGACCAAATTTTCAAAATTAAGTTGATAAAAAAAAAATTTGTTTTCATACAAAATGTCCTGCTTCACATTAATAGCAGAGATGTAATTTCTAGGACAAATGTTTGGACAGCAGGAGAAAAAGGCCTGATCTCACAAGAAAGATCTTTTGATCCGACTCAAGAGTTATCATGAATCTTAAAAGAATGCTGCTCGTGCATTTTGATGCACACTAGGCCTTTCAGGATGTCATTTAAGTTTTGTAGCGTACTGAGTATAAAGCCTTATTCTCCAATGAGTCTGGCCTTTAATATAATGTGAAAGGAAGTTTAAGTCCAGTGGAGCGTTGATGCTTATTCAAAGACTTCAATCAGGAATTCCCACCCAGGATTCCTAAAAGCGCAGCAGCCGATCACATCTGGAGCCCTCTGAAGATAATGGCCTCTGTCAGCCAATCCCCACTCTGTACTTCATATGAATGGAGCCATGCTGTATCTGTTGATCCCTGTTATATTGGCTAATTATACTCCAGCGCTCAGTGCTGTTAATGACGGTAATTATTGCTCTTATCAAGCATTGTTTATTAGTGGCCAATTAATTATTTGTGGCTGTATCTACACTAGGTTTTGCACCATGAATTATGTCTTTCTGACCGCCTGAGATCATCTCTAACTTCCTCAAACACAACAACACTTGTAATTGATATTAATCTACAGCACATCTCTTCTAAAGGCTCTGCATTAAATTGTACTAATCTTCACATTTTGGTTTGAAAACTGTTCTAATCGGTTCTTTTGACGCAGTAAAGCTGACATTAAATCCTCTCAGTGGGATTTAAGGGTGTCGGCTGGTCTCTACTTTGAAATGTTACAACAAATCCTGGAATGTATTACTCATCAGGTGCCACTCAAGTCCAGCTCAAAAGGTTTAACGTAGCATGCAAATGACAATGATTTTGATTATATATTAATTTGTCAATTATCCTCATGATTAAACCAAAAATGTCACAAAACAGTGAAAAATGGCCATCACTATTTTCAAAAGCCTAAGATAAAAACATTGCTTGCTTTGTCCAAACAACTGTAAAGAAACTGAAGACATTCATATCATAGAAGACGAAGAAAACTATTCAAACATTCATCGTGAGGAGCTGTAACTCTAATTTTGGCTTAAAAACAGACTCAGGTTATTATAGAAATAGTTGCCAACAATTTTTGTCACTTAACTAATCATTTCAGCCTAAGTCTATAGTAAATAACCCGTCTGTCACTTTTTGTGAAAACACAAATCAATGTCCTATTCAGTTTCTACTTTACTTTCTCTGCTGATGCTATGCAGGAAAGAAAGGAGGTAATTCATCCTCTGTGTCTGCAGATCCTCCCAGAGATGATTCATTTGTTGTTTGGAAACTGGGGAAAGAGAAAGCTGCTGAAAAATACAACAAACTCCACCACAGACTGGAGTCTTCTTCATCCTATAACAGCTGATCCCAACCTTTCTTGAAGACCACCCCTATCAGATGAATCCAAGATCCCTTTCATCAACACCACACATCAGGTCCCAAATGTGTTCATTTGAATAAATTATTCATACAATATTCATGATATATTCATACAGCAATTTTTGTATTGAATGCTCAATGTTTAGGTCAGTTTGGTGAAGTTTGCATTTGTTCTTGTGGCAGAAACTGGAGATTTGGTTATTTCAACCATTTAGCCATTACTCTCAGATATTTCAACTGAACTATTTGAACTGTTCATTAATTATTTTTGGGTGCTGTTTAAACATTTACCCACTACTTTAAATGTTCTGTATACGACATTCAGAGCATTAAAGGGGAACACCACCTAAACTAAGAATTCCAATATTTAATTTGCATGGACAAGCAAAGTTAAATTAATATTTGTGAACATAAGCTACTCTCTCTCAAAGCCAGAATCCAGAGAAGTAAGTCTCAAACTTGTGATGTCATCGGATATAAAGTCTTGAGCTGCTCAATAGAAAATGAATCGGAGCCTGATTTTGTGGGCGCACACAGTGTTGTTTTTTTTTTGTTGTTTTTAATACCCAAATGATCTTCTATTTTAGTGTTCTCAGTTCTGAAACAGAAAATGTCTCCATATACTCAGAACATTCCCTGGATGCTTTCAGTGTCATCTACAGCATCTTTCCCAAGTCATTGTCTGTTGAGCAGCTCCAGACTTCATAATCTATGAAATCACAAATCTGAGTTTTAGCCCTCTAGTGTTTTGATTTGTAAGAGAGTTGTTCCTTTTTATAAATATTTTCAAACTAAATGTATTTGTTTTGAAAATTGCTGAAGTTCCCCGTTAATATAGCAGCAAACAACCATATGCTATGTATAGATATAACAGGGTAATGGTGTCTTGAGCAGAGAATTAAGTCACACTCCCTCTGTGTGTGTCAGTGCATGCATGTATCCCCATGGCTAGCTCATTGCTGCCACTTTGCACTACGCTGATATGGTGCCAGTTACCGGTGATATTGGTATGGCGACATCACGGAAGCGTAGCGCCCACCCTCCGGATCCCTTCTGGTTAACACTGTAAGCTCTTTCAGCACAGACAACTTGTACATTTTAATTTTAGAGCTTTAGACTTCTCTAACTACTTTTAATGCACTCTCAATTGCAAAACACTGTGTTCAAGTTACAGCTGATTTAGCATATGGATATATATTTTTTTTATTTTCTGTTAAAATTGTTATTATTATTATTTTTCCAATTTAGTTACACAGTCTATAGCTAAACCCCAATATTTTCATGTACCTCCTGAAAACTGCAGAAGTACCCCCTAGAGCACTGGTTCACAACCTGGAGGTCCCAACCCTCACATGGGGTCACCAAAGCTTCAGGGGCACTAGGATAGGGTGGGTTGGGTGGCGAGGCCTTCTTGATTTTAAGGGTTGTAAAATTAAAAACAAAACAAAAAGACAGTAGGCCTATATCTCAGTGCTTCATTCATTTATGTGACAATAACCAAATGAAATTTTTTTTGTTTTTAAGTTTAGATTATTATTCAACATATAAACTTAAAAAAAATCTCATAGGATAAGGGCACGGTGAAGACCTGAACACAGGCTATATTCACGGAGCCTTCACTCACTGCTGAACAGCCTCGTCCTGCATTTAAAAAAGCAGTTAAACAAACAAAGAGCTAATATAACAATGGCCGAGCGTCAGGGGGAAGAAAACAATGAATTTGTCAAAAAAGAGGCCTATCAAGTATGCACGATTGTTAAAATGAAAAAAAAAGAAAGAAAGAAAGCATAATACAGACAGAGAATCATATTAAAAGGTCCTAAAAATATCAGTAAAACTCATCTCTGATGTGACAGGAACAAGCTACAAAAAATTCATCCAAATCATTAATTTTACACAAACTTCCTGCTGTTGTTGTGTTCACTATTTGGGTTAATTGTACAGTTTTTCATTTATTCTGTACTGTTATTATTATTCATTCAATATAATGTGAAATGTCAAAGATAGAGAAGGGGTCGCTTAGGGAAAAAGGCTGGGAACCCCTGCTCTCAGGTACATGTACCCCTGGTTGGGAATCACTGCCCTAACACATTGAATGTTATGAATTAAGAAGAAAAACAGGTTGCAAAGTTACTGAAGGTCTAAACACTCTGAATGTCATGCTATTATGTAAGCTGCTAGAAATCTATTAACTTTGCTGCTCCTCTCATATTCATGCTCATTTTCAAAAGCCTGAACAGCGGCTCAAGGCGAATAAGAGACACACAGCTTTTGCAATTGATATTATCCACTGTCAGTGCCTACCTTATCCAAACAATCTAAACTGTATGAGTCTATGTGGAGGTTACCACTGCAGCACAGACTCTCCTATGATTTTGCTGTAATTCTAGGAATCATTGTAATCTATAGAGAACAGCTGACTAAAGAGTAAAATCAAAAGTAGCATAACAAAGGATTAGTTTCACAGTGAAGTACGGTTTTCCTCAAACGGATGTGACAGAGAGTTCCACAGTATAGAAGGCTCAGACTGAGCCAACACAGGAATAGAAATCCACCATCGTGCCCATTTTCATGGATGAAATGCTTTGTCAGTATATCAGCACAGATAATAACTTGAATGCTGTGATAGAGTGTACGACCTCAGTGGATTTAATGAAAGGCAAGTGATGAATTCAAAACCCCACCAAGGGAAAAAGTGATTTCTGTATCGAGGACTGAACTAGCTTTGTTCCCCTGAAGATTTTTTCCCTGTCAGAGGCAGAAGAGAGAACAACTCATGCATGCAGCTGTCTGGTAATATATGTTTGTACACACATCCGGACACAGAAAACACAATGGTGATTTATTCTTTTCTATCATAAGATGTCTCTTGCTTTTCCCCTTCTTCTCCTTCTCCCCTGTACTCTCTCTTCCCCCCCGCCTCTCCCGACACAGTTGTAGAGAGCGGAGCAATGATGCGTGTCTTAGTGAAACCTGGTGAATAGTAATGAACCGAGCCTGTGTGTCTATTTGAGGGAAAGCAAGAGCAAGACACAGAGAGGGTAGGGAAGGGGTTGTGGGGAAGCAGCAGGAGGAGGAGGAGGGTAGACTGTGAGTGAAAACAGGGCTTCTCTTGCGGCACTGATGCAGCACAAGCAGCGGTGAGAAGCACAGTGGTGACTGACAAGAGATGCAGTTGCATTAATCCTTTACATATGAGCTCATCAGCCATTCTGATCAGGACGATGTGATTAACACATCACTCGTTAAAACCTTCAACAAACTGTATCTTTTCTCTGGGTGTGTTGCTTGTGCTTCATTATACAGTAGCTCATTCTCCCCCCTCACACAGACGAGGAGGAGGGGGTGTATTAGTAGAGGAAACGGATGGAGGGGGAGAAAGCTGTGAGTGAATGTGGCTCAGAGAGGGGCAACAGCACCTGCTGTCTTCATCCCAGATTCACCAGGCAAAACAGCATTCTCCCTCTACCAGTGATGCACTGTTAGGAGGACAAAGACGGGAGAAAGGAGGCCCAAACAAAGACTGTAAAGACAGCAGGATCTTCAGATCAGTGCTGACTTGAAGCTGCCGCTCATTTTGCAATTTTCATGGTCCTCCTGGGTTTCTGTTAAAAGCCTTACACCCACACTGTCTGTGCTGTATGTGCAGCATGGCAAAAACAAAGTTTGTTGGGCGAAAAACACGAGCATCAATCCAGATAAAATGGTAAAAAAAGAAAAAGAAAAAGTGAGCTCCTGTATACAACCGAGGGATAAGTGACTGGAATATTCAGCAACTGGCTGCAAAGATCAACTAGAGTGCCAGGACTGAAAGGAAGGGAACAAACACAATAGTCAGCCCCCCTACCTCAGCCCCTCTTTTATCCTTTTCCATCCAGGACCCACGGGCACTCTGCCAACTTGGAATCTTAAGAACTCATTCAGAGAAAGCCAAAGAAAGAGACTTGTTTAAAACCAGGACCCATTCTCTCACAGTCTCTTGTTTTTCCTTACATTTCCCACGTGAAGAGGGATTTCTGGTTGCTGTTTTCTCTGACATCGCATCTGAGGAGGGTTGAGGGGGTAGTGGAGGGGTGTGGGGGGGTTGTTCAAGAATTGCCATTCATGTAACGTTTCGTCAGATTCGTGGTTTGAGAGTATTGTGAGGGAGTGATCTCCCTTCTGAGCCCCCTTTCCCCTCTCACGCTCTCTCCCTCTCTCTCCCAGTTTTCATTCTGCTTTTACTCCCTCTGTCTCCCCACTCTCGCTCCTGCTCACATAGTAACTCCTCCCCCCCCACTACCCATTGTCTCTCCATACAGTATTAGGCTGAGGGGATGCCATACTCGTTCCAGCGAAGGGACGCAGGAGAGGGAGAAGGAGGTAAGAGTCAGATTTATAGCATGAGAATGTATCCGGCACTAAATGCATGTCACTGTTCACTCTCAGAAGTGTAAAGTGTGACGGGCAAAATAGCTGTTTTGTTTTCCTCAAGAAGGACAGTGAGGATAAGAAGCTGCTTTTACTGATGCTCTGGGGGATTTCATGTGTTGTATGCAGTGTTTTCAATGTGTTTTGGATGTCTTGTCTGGCAGTGGAAGGTGCTAAGGTGTGTTTTTAACATATGAAAAGGGAGTGCTGCATAGGAAAAGAAATCAGGTGCCACCCCTTTATCTTTACATTCAAGACCAGTGTCTAAATGTCAGATTGTGGTTTGTACTGTTGTAGCTCTGCATCTACAATTTCTGCTGCTCAAACTCTTCTGTCAACAGAACAGAGGAATGTATGAAAATATACTAAACGTAATCTTAAGCTAATAAAAACATCTGGATAATAACGATTCCCTTGAACAGGCTCCCAGCACAGAGGGACCATGTACGATGTTTAGGGATTAAAGCTAATCCTCCCTGTGGCTGAGATTCACCTTCTTGTCTGGACAGAGTCTGACACAGGGGCTTTACTAATTTATGCTGAGACATGCATGAGAACCGGCTCCCTGGAGCTCAGTGGCACTGGTCTTTTTCAAACCTGGAAAAGGCTGATTGAGTGAACACTTTCCCGTCAATCTGTGGGTAATGTTCTCCGTCAGAGGTCATGTGAATGTCCAGCAAGTGTGAGACCAATGAGATATAAATCTAAGTATGTGAACAGCTCAGTGTTTGTTGGGCTGACGACCTCAAAATAGTTAGACGTCTTACGATAAAGTATCTTGTTATGAGAACTATGAGACAAAATGAGTGTTTTTGCTCCCTTGCACTGCCAGAACAACTTGAAACAGGTGCATAAAAAGACGACCAGAAGTGGTTCTCAGTACTGGACAGTTGCAGCCTAGTACAGGAAGCTTTGTGTGCTTGTTCAGAGGAAAAAAAAGGGAGGCCGTCTCAATGGGGCTTTTGTTGTTTGAGTTGGAGACAGCAAAAGCACAAGAAACACTGACTGACAAATACCTGGCCCCTCTGTGCCTCAAATCTCTCCGAGTTGCACTTGATACAATGTCAACAAATGCCTCCTCTGTCCTCCATAGTAGCCCCGTTTCCTCTCTGTCCACAAGATTTTTTCATGTTTTTATAAAGGCTACTGTTTTCCGAGCAGACATCTGGGTGAGCAGATTTGGCCTGCATAGCTTGAGTGCTGAGTCTCGACTCACTGAGGGGTTGAAAATGGTCCAAGGCACTTACAGCAGTTTAATATTGTGGTAAACAGTCTGGCGTTGCAGCCCAGTGTATGGAAAAGTTACAGTGTTTATTTGACTACTGTAAGGTTACAGAGTTGTGGGAGTGTGTGTGAATTAAGAAATCAATCAAACAAACATATTAGTAGTTTTTCTGTGCAGTAATGATGCTTGACTCATCAGTATGGTGGCTTTGATTAAAGACGCAGAAGAGCTACTGCATGGAAATGTGAAGTTAATGTCTGCAAAAATGTTTTGGTCATTAATAAAAACTGCTCGGCTTCCTGGGCCCAGTGGTTGAATCAAAATGCTGAGGTAATGATCTCCTTTGTGCTGGTGGAAGTCAAGCAGAGGGGTTGCTACAGAATATAGAAATACTTTACGTAATCTGTTTTGAATTCAGATACAGAACCCCCTTTTGATTAACACTGCACCTTTTCCCCGCAGACATTGATTTAAAACGGCATATTTAATCAAAGATTATTCCGTAAACCCCCCCGAGGAATTGAATAGCTCGCGGGGTATTGCTGTGAGATTCAAGCACCGGGTAGGGGTCAATTTATTTGAGTTTGTGCTGTGAAAAATACAATTCCCTCTGTCTAAAGACTAACAAGACAGTCTCATTTTACTCCCCTGGGCCTCAGATGAATACTTACAGTTTCTTTAGTTAATTATTCATGCCAATGTGAGTTTTAAATCCTGAATGCTCTCTGCAGCCTGCCCCTGTTTTTTCCTCTTTTTGTTTTCAAGCTCTCAGCCGCTCTCAAATATATCAGTCACTGATTTTGTATCATTCTCCTCCAAATCAAACCACAGCTGTGTCTTATGGCTTTCTATTCCTATGTGAGTTCGTTCTAACATGTCATGTAGGGTTTAAAGCCATTGGATACACAGTGGACGTTCACCCGAAGAACTGTTTGAAGAATGTACTTCTTCAGATGTCTTTGCTATGTGCAAATGCTGTTTAACCCCTGCTCAAGATAGTCAAAGAACAACAGCAATTATTTTCAATTCAAGTTAAGCTTTTGTGGCATTTTGTAGCTTCTACATTTCTACATTTTAAGTAATGATATCGACAAAATCTGCAGCCAACAGCATCTACATCATGCATCTTTCCTCGCATCCAACTTTTAGAGTTGTGAGGCAAATCCAGATACATTGATTCGGAGCAAACATTAAGACATTTTCCTCAAGATATTTTTGGAAAACAACTGCCTGGTTTTCATAACAGTTGTGTCTTAGCAGATGGTCAAGGAAATGAAACAGTTCTTTTCCTGCTGCTCTCAGCCGTTTCACAACTCCCAGGAACAGCTTAGAGCTTGTATTACCGACTGCTGGGAAGTTTACCGTGGAAGTCACAACTCCGTGCATTCAGAGATTGTGTTTAATTTAATGACTGTGTGATATTCTACGCCACCTGTTATTTAAAAGTGGAAGTTCAGGATTTTTTTAAGCCTGTCCTGCTGATCGGTCATCGGTCCCCTGTGAGGACACGTTTTCACACCATTTCCTCAGGGAGCGACACCTCTCTGGTTCTACCAGTGTTAGCTGAAGTTTATTTAGTATGACATCATTACTGTCTAATAAAGCTTTACCTACACGAACCTGCCAGTGACAGCATTTATGTGTATGCTGATTCAGATTGGCAACAATTAGACCTACATATAATGCAATGCTTTATGTTTTCCCATTATCAGTAGAATAGTAGGGCAACACCATTCACTCCAGTGATGGTTATTTCTTGTACGCCTAACACTAGCAGTCACTCAGCGCCAAGCCAAATAGCATTAAAAAAAACACTGCTTTGTGATGTGAAGCGGCTTTATTCTGTGTTTTTACTGGTTTATATCACTGGGTCTGTTTGTTTTAAGAGGAAGAGACCTCTGTGGATAATTCGGCTCCCAGTAAAAAACCCCTGAACAATGAACACTGAAGTAATTCCAACTGGGAGTTCAAGTTTGGCACATTTGAGAAGTTTCAGCTGGTTGCAATCTACAATCCTCACCACTAGATGCCACTAAAATCCTTCACAATATAACTTCAGAGTTAATCAGCAAAATCATGATATGGTCCAACTGCACCAGCCAACCTTCCCTCTTTCATAGTAGCCAGGGTCAGTGGTTATAAGAGAAGTGTAATTAGAAAATATTATTATTCTACAGTGATGACATGTAGCAGCATGTGAAGACTAACATACGTCATAGCTATGAAAGAAAAAAATCTTACTCAGAAGTAGAAAAAAATGGTGTGACATTACCTTAAAGAAGTATTCCACTGCTGAGGATGGTCTTTTCATGAATCTCGACTATCTATTCAGAAGACAGACACTTTTGTAATTGATGCTACTTGACCTGAAAAACACTGAGGAAGAGGTTCTGTGGCATTTGCTTTTGCACAAGAGGTAGAAAACCTACAACTACCAGAATGCACTCTGCTGCAATGGACCTGTTAACACTTATGCTGGTAGGTGATGTTATGCGAGTTTCTTATCTGGAAACAATATGGCGGCCAGCTGGATACAAATGGAGTGCGTTCTAAATCACATACTTTTTAAAAACTTGTACTGCAGCTGTCCTTAAAAAGTATCCACACAATTGGGACATTCTACTGTCTCATAACATTACGCCTTGAACTTTGACCCTCTGTCTCATATATTCGTTGCCTTGGAGATTAAACAAACGCCACTTATCGAGTTCTCCAAGACGGAGATCATCAGAGAGATCTGCTGTTGTTACTTTGCAATGTATGTAGTTCAACTTTAAAGTTATAACTGCACAGATTGTAGATTCTAACATATTATATTTACT
This sequence comes from Epinephelus moara, assembly GCF_006386435.1. Lineage (NCBI taxonomy): Eukaryota > Metazoa > Chordata > Actinopteri > Perciformes > Serranidae > Epinephelus > Epinephelus moara. Next base: position 35,683,704 of record NC_065521.1, on the reverse strand, counting down.
ACTATGAAATTACATCTGCATTTCTCTTTCATTGTAATTTTTATAGTTACAACCTATTGTTGCTTGTAATATTTACGCTTATTTTGTTTACTTAATCTATTATTATATATATGGCCATTAGTTAATTGAATTCACCGTCATCCGTCATTGCGACTTCTAATAGCTGTCAATCAGCTGTCAGTGAGCTATTAAGCTGTCACGTGTTTGCAGCTCAGTCGAGGTGACATATCATCCGCTGTGCAGAGGATTGTGGGTCAAAATAGCGAGAAAAATATGGCTGGCTTGCATACTGCAAAACTGGACTGGATGTAGTAGAACATCCTGGTATTTTCAAATGCATACTGCATTTACTACTAAATCTTTCTCTGGCATACTATATAGTATGATAGTATGGTTATTGGAACGCACAGATGATCTCATATTAGAGTTAAACAGTGAGCTAAAATATGTTTCTGAAAACGTTCTAGGTGACAAATAGGCAAGGCAGTTACAAAATCTTGGTTCATGTTTGATCAGCGCTGCTTAGCTTTACTGTTTGATCTCTCTGTTTTTTCAGCCTCCATTTTTAATATGCAGGAAACGCTATGATGCTAACATCTCTTGAGAAAACGCAATGCAGTAAGATAATTTTGGTTTATATTTAATCAGCACTGCCTAGTTTTAACATTTGATCAGTGTTTGGTCCGAGTTTGAGAGAGGGGCAGTTCTCTCTTCAGATCTGCTTTTATACTCTGTGTCCGTGGTGATGGCCATATGAAAATGTGGAAGTACAATTTGTAGTAGAGCAACAGCCCCTAGAGCCAGCAAAAGTTGCGTCATTCAGCAAACTTGAGCTGAGAGATGTGAGGCCGTATTCGGAAACATTCTGAGAACAGTCTCCGAGAGCTCCTAACTTAGCCTAATTTTTTTTAGTGAGGAGTCCTAGCTTAGGAGTGATTTAGGAAAGTTCTCAGAGCAACTCTTAGCAAGGAAAGGACAGAAACGTTTACCTTAGTGCAGAGGTGTGGTTGACCCTGTTGCTAGGTGTGATGCATTCATTTAACAGATGTAATTGGTTGTCAAAGACATGCCCTTTTGTGAGCCTGCAAGGTGTGGGCACCCAGTGGAAATGAAATGAACTGCTGACTGTGAAAGTGTTGCATTTTTCCAGTTTACCAAATATCTTTGTATGGTGATAATTTTTTTTCTGCCGTTATAGCGTTATTGCGCTGGGTGTGAAATGTGTGCATACCCCTAATGAAATTGACCACAAATAATATCCCTGCATGATCTAATCTGTAGCATCTCATTTACTTACTGTCATCCAGCGTTTGGAGAATATTTCTCAGAACTCTTTGTGCTTCCACCATTTTCTCCTCTGCTTAAGAAACTCTTGAGCCTCTTAAAAGTCCTCCTCCCTGCTCCTAACAGTTTTTCACTTTTCACCTCTTTTAAGGTCTAAAAAGCTTTGTGAATAAGTTTTATCTTTACAAGGACCAAGTCTTAACTTTAAGGGGTAATTCTAAGAAAACCTCACAATTCTAAGAATTTTCTTAGAATTTCATCACTAGGAGCGACTCTTAGCACGAGGAAGCTTTGTGAATACGGCCCCTGGGTGCTGATTAGATGGAGGGAAGTTTACCGCAGTTCATTTACACATACTACCCACATTGTTATGATACAAAACTAGTAGAAAATCTGCAAATTAGCCTTTAAAGGGGAAAGATATGAACATTTCTGGGGGCGACCGTTATTGTCTTCAGCTCTTTCAACCAAAAACACTTTGAAACATCTCCATAACTTACCTGCCATCCAGTCAGTTGCCTCTCTTCTTGATTCAGGTTATAATTTGAAAAAGTAGTAATCTTCTCATTCATCTTGTTTACTTTGTTCATTTGTCTAATTTCCAGTGACCAGAGAGAAAGAATTATTGGCTGTTCAGTATTCATTGTGGTTCTCATTAACCAAAAGTGAAGTGGGATCCAAATACAAGCAAAGATTGTGTGCTGGAGTATTATAAAGATTACCGTATGCTGAACTGCATAATATCAGTCACCAAAAAAGGAAAAGAAAAGTTACATTTATGAATTCCAAATCTTTACAGCCTTTGTAATTTTGGCTTGATGTAGTGCTGGCACTGACTGCTAAATGGTAATTTGGATTTTAATATTATCACTTTTGATGGAGGCCAGAAGAGGACACCATGCAACAAGACTATTAACTTTAAACTGTATCATCATAGGTACGAGCCAGCTGAGCCATCACAGCTCTTGTATAAAGCCCTTCAAACGTGGCCTCTCATGGTTCCTACCCCCTCCCTGTCAAGGAGATTTTTCAAAAGGATTCCAAGAGCATTCAGGCTTCTGACCGCAATAACTCTCTGTTGAATATCTCCTGACTTTGAACTTGGAAGTATCCATATCAGACTACTTGAATCACATCTTTATTCTCTGTGCAAAGCAAATATGAGTGTGTCAAGTCTCAGACCACTTTAAATAATTTGACTTGAAACTTCTATATTATCCATAAACCTTTTTGTATGCCTTTCAAACACAATCTGTGAAAGAGTCTAAATATTTAATGCCACAATTCAAACTTAAAATCTACTTTTTTCTTTGCTCTGATATGTTCAAAATGGTAACAGTAAAATATTTCGAAGGTATTCTCAGTATTTTAGTAATTTTAACAGCGATATTCTGCCTGGGTGCCCTGAGGAGTTTTCTCAGCCAAGTTGCCAGAGGAAAATGTTGGAAGTGTACATTTCTGCAAACCACAAACACGATACCTTTTCACATTCTATACGTATTGTATCGTTGTTTCCATGAAGACGTAGCGTATGAGGTGACTTGACATGGTATGGTACCTTTGGAACCGAAAGTACCCTTCAGACATGGTACCTAGACCCTAGCGTTTCCAACCCTTCAGACATGGTACCTAGACCCTAGCGTTTCCACTGCAAACAGTACTCTTAAATGTGGTGGTTTAAGGTTGCGCTTGTTTATCCACCTCGTTTATAGTCCACAGAACAGGGCTGCACGCTGACATTTTCAGAACAAAACAAAACAGTCTGCAGTGAGAGTCTCTCAGTGAGATATTTAAAAATAGCGGGTTTGTGCATTTAGTCCTTCTCAGGCAAGCTCGGGGGTTTAGTGTTGCTGTAGCCCACAGGAACAATGCACCACAATGCTTTTTTTTTTCTCCGAGTGAGGATTAGAATATATGCAGTTCACATAACCTGGCCGAAATTAACATGAATAAACGCTTGAAGATACACTCATTACTAAAAGTGTATGTCATATAAAAACTAAAGTAATGGTCAAAGTTGTCAACTCATGCATTGAGTAACATTACAAGTTAAGGTTCCACTTTAAAAGTTGCGTGCAGTTGGCCCAGTGAATTAAGTTTTTTTTCTCCTCCAACTCCAGCTATTTTAAGAGGCAGCAAAACATCCTTTCATTCTATAGTTACAGTTTACTAATAAAACTCTCCACAGTATGAACAGTGGTTACATGAGCCTCAAAACCAGCCACAACTCACCCCTGAGCAGAGTGACCGTCCTCTATTGACCAATCAACAGACTGCAGTGTTCACAGCTCCACCTCTTAGTACCAGATCTGTGTGCTAGGTACCCCAACAGATTCCATTGGTTTCATCCATTTCACAGTGGAAAGAGAAACAAGTGTACCGAACTGATCTGAACCATACCGTACTCCTTGGTGGGAATGGGGCTATTATAGCATATCTTAGCATGTTACTACCACTTGATGATCCCTGCAATAGTGTGAAAGTACTGACAGGAATGTGAATTGTGTCACCATTGCGCATGCATTCTTGTGCGCAAGCAAAAGGGCTCATTTATGCTCAACATTAGATATGTATACCGACACGGATGCAGCCTTCTGTCTGTACTTTGTGTTCATTTCATCCATATTTGTGCATGTTTTCTAAAAGTAATCTATTTTTGTACGTATAGGGAGTATAAACTAGCCTTACCACACACAGAAAGGGGCCACACTCATAGTAAAACAGCTCCATAGCGCTTCCAGAGGTCAAAAACTCCACAGGGAACCTTTAACATATCGCAGCAGTTTCCCGACCTACCAGCTCTGAATCATTGGCGAAAGCTGCTGACAAACAATTGCAACACAGTGTATTAATATGCAAAAGTGGCCCTGCACAATTAAGAGGAAAAATGTATCAAAAAAGACCAAATGGGCCTGTTTTCTTTAACTGTAATAATAAAACAGTATACACGTTCACAACTGATGGATCCCAATAAGGCAATTTCAATCCCCTCATCTCTCTGGAGATCCACAATGAAAGCCAATGTTGTTTTTCTCACATCACAATGTGTTGATCTAATCTAAAATTGGTACAGTTCAAGATCTCAACAGTAAACAGCACAGCAGGCAATCACGTCTGCTCAACTCAAACTCAAACATCACCGCAATGCGATGTAAACACCTGCTGTCTTGTCATTTCATATTTGCATGCACAAAGCAGCAAGATAGCAAAGTCGTCTAATTAAGTATCCTTTAGCTGTTTTGTACGATTTGCGACGAAGGCAAACAAAACAAACCCATCCATGGCTTATGGGATCCATTTCGCTTCATCTGTTTATGTTTTGACTGGCATAAAGTGGTATTTAAGGAATACAATTCTGCGGGGATGTCTTACACTGTTACATTTTGTTTTCTTTTCCTTGTTTTTCCTTGCTATAAAAACTCCCCCTCTGTAATTATTATTTGTGGTGCCTGCCGACTGTTTTCCCCTAAATCAGGGACCTGTTCCACGAAGCGGGATAACTGTCAGAAAACAGCAGTCACTTCAGTAGCAGATGTTAGAGGGGAAGGGTTGTTGAGTTTAGCTCCACACAGTTGTCCACACGGGTTCAATAATCATATTTTGAGACACCCCCTGGTGTGGGTAACCATGACTCATTCTAACCTACCGAGGGATTTCAATTATTTCATACTGATGAGATCTCTAAAAGCAACAGAGGCCTGTTCCAAAAAGCAGGTTTACTCCTTGACCACTGATGATTTATTTTTTACAGCAAGCTTTTCACATAATCAAAGTGTTAGTTTGAACAGATGCCTGTTGTAGGTGTTTGTTTGGGGACACATTTGGCACCCCCTGATTTACACAATCACCTGAACAAGTGTTTAATTTTGTTTTTTTATTTGTTAACAGATGTTGGGAAAGAAACTACTCACCACTTCGACATGCACGAGGCGGATGCATCACTCCAGTAAAAATGCAGCAGCCACATGTACCAGAGAGATGACCCGACACCAACAGCGACCAAAGCCTGGGTCAAACCTGGGGGTCAAAGGTGAACAGTCTTTTCAATGGGAATGGCTTAGCTTGAGGAGTTTGCACTGAAAATCCAGCTGCATGAACTACCATTCAAATGTAGGTTTCCCAATAGGCTGAAGACATTTTGATGAAGTCCAGGTGTAAAAAACAAAATGTATTTTCAATAAATTAAGTTACTTGCTCACCGTCACACTGTCATAGCTCGACTAGAACAAAGACATTGTTGATGTTACTAATAACCATGAATTGATTAGGCTGCTGAACAGGCCTACTGGACACAGGCCCAGGGCATCATCTGCAAAATGTCACTCAAATTACTATTAAACGTACCAACCAGGAAGAGACTCAAAATCACCACAATTAATCGCATTTTAATCACGATCACGATTTTGACTTCCCACAATTAAATGACATGATAGGCTGTGATACTGACTTTTAAAATGTGTGCTCCGCTCATAGACACCTCTGCTGCATAGTAAATCAAGCCCTTCCTTTACTAACAGTCAAACTCCACTTTTGAAGAGCTGTCCGCTACTCATGCACCCTGCAGCGGCAGCCTGAACTTTCCTGAATATTGCGGCTGCAGACAGACTGAGCGAAAATAACCCGTTCATCAACTGTCATCATCTGTTGTTTGGAAGTATTTTGGATTTAGGAGAGAACAAATCATACGCAAGAGTGCATGAGACTTGTGTCTGCGCCACAAGGCAACGCAACTAACTTGTTAAACCACAGGATCGACAGGAAGGCAATCCAGGCACTCTAAAAAATATAAACTAGAAAGGAAATAAGTAGTAGTAGTGGCTAAATCATTAAAAAACCCAGCATGTTTCAACCACTGCAGGTCTTTGTCAGGGCTTTGAAATGCCTAGATTGCCTTCCTGTTGATCTTGTTGTTTCCCGTTCTCCACAAGCACCCAACACAAGGTTTTGATCCACATTTGTATACACAGAACAATCAGTCATTTCTCTCTTTTTCTAACTTGTTAAACCACCTAAAAAAAAAACCCCACAATCTGCAGTAAGATGAATGCATGAAATCCAGAAAGAATGACAACGCTAACGTTACATCACTGAATCACTGAAGAAAATCAAACCTGTAACAAAAAGTTTAATGCAGGACGAAAGTGTCGGACTCAAGGCCTTTGCACACTTAGTCAGTTTATTTTCAGATGCATTTTCTGATCCTTCAGTGTGCAAAAGTGATTGACTTAACAATGTGAGGTCTTAACTATTTTAGATGTGAGAATTTCAGACCAAACAACTGACTCAGTCTGCAACTGACTTCACTGCAAAGAGACCCAAAACAACAAAGAAAGACACAAAATGACCTCAAAGGGACACAAAACTAGAAAAGATGCACAACGACAACAAAAAGAAGCAAAACAACAACAAAAAAAGGAGGCAAAACTGCAAAGTCTGTGCATCTTGCTGGCATATCTGTGCCCAGGGGGCCACTGTCTCATAATCCGCCCAGGCTATTAACCCCTGTGCTTTTCCCACTATGTAAAGTATAAACACCTACTATAAAAAAAGGCCTAGGATATGTTAAAATAAGACCATTTAATTTAATTTAATTTGATTGAATTATTTCTCTCTAAAATTGGCAGCTGTGAGCTCTGAACTTTAAATTAGATTCATTAGACCACAGATTTTAGTTATAACCAAAAGGGGTAGACACATGACAGTAAACGCATCACGCAGCTTGCTAACTAGCTAATGTTAGCTAACGGTTAATATTACAGCCCTAAAAAACAATAGAAGAGCTAATGAACACCAAACATGCCTTGTAGTTGTTTTAAGTTTTTATTTAATAGTTTCTCAACATTAAAAACCGTCTGTAGTTAAATTTAATTGTAACGAACTTAAAAGTTAATGTTAGGTAATCCGACTGTTAGCTTGCTAACCTCGTGACGTTATGCTAGTTAAGCTAACATAGCTTCTTGCCGTGCTGTCAATCAAGTCGTCAGCTGCAGCTGTTCCCAGTTAGAGTGATTCCCACACCACAGCCGGAGGGTTTCCCCGAGCAGCTCTGCTTGGTATTTGTCCGACTTACTATGAAAGACATTTTTACATAAATATAAAGAACAGCTAGGCACTGACGTTTAACTACTTTGTATTTTCTGCGTCGTCCTTGTGACATGTCGCTGTTTGTGGAGGACCCGGCTCACCTCTCTAAGTCTAGACTCAAATCGGATTTAGTTGCCCACAATGTCGCGCTGCCACCTGCCAAGAGCAAAAAGGAGGTATACGTGGAGTTGCACTTAAAACACATCGATCAGAAAAACGCAGCGGATTTTTCCAGCGACGAGGAGGAGGATCGAGATCAAGATGTGGCAGTGAGTTGATCAAACGATTGGTGTTGAGCCAGAATATTTTCTTTATAACGATAATTCACAACGTGCAACTCTGTGTCAGCTTAACATTATGTCAGTACTACTGACTGTTATCAATATAATGTGACAGACCAATAGTGATAGAATACTGTTTTCCTACTTTTCTGATAATAACAAACAATGTCATTTGACTTCATTACAAGTGTGTTGCCTGGTAAAAGACCTGTCAACAATGCTGCCTTCAAGGACACCAACAATTTTATTTGATAACGAGGGATCGTCATGCATAATAAAAATTACAGGCCTAATAATAGTAATAGTATTAGTAATAGTAAATAGGTATGAACTGAATTAAACCGATGCTGCACAAGGTCAGCAGCTGTGGAGGGGAGAGAGGGGGAGATCTGGGTCAGTGTCAGTCCTCTCAGCTTGCTGTAGTATTTTGACCACTGAGCCACCAGCTGTATAGTAGGTATAGATTTACATGAGACGTTTCTGTAGTTGGCTTCTGCCACTGCAGTCTTGTGCATTTGCTTTCCACACCTGTCACACTCATTTATGTGTGCCAAGAAGAGCAGCAGCACTTGAGGTCTGGAAGTTGTTTCTGTGCTGTGTCATGGGGTAGAAAGACTGTCTGTTTGCACAGACTGTGTTTAGTCTATTTAGGAATAGCCTTTACTGTGAATTAATATGAAGTCAGCGAAGGTGTCATATTTAGAAATTGCTCTAAGATTTGCACCCAAGACCTAAAACGAATATGTAGAGCTGAAATGCTGAGGCAATTAATCTAGTAGTCAAGAAGATTAATTGGCAAATAGTTTGATATTCAGTGTTGAAAGGTCTAGTGTGCAATATTTAGGGAGGTTAGTGACATCTAGAGGTGAGGATTGCAGATCGCAACCAGCTGAAACTTCTGGTTTGAATTCTCTCAGTGTTCATTGTTCAGGAGGTTTTTACCGGGAGCCGAATTATCCGCAGAGGTCTCTTCCACTTTAAAACACCCAGTGACCCAGTGATTTAGACTGATAAAAACACTTTCATGATAAAAATGAGTGTTTCTCTGATGCTGTTTGGCATGCCGGAGATGGACCGCATGTCCAGCACCTGCTAATCTGTGCTCTCTTTTTTTCTCTGATAACTTAAGATCCAGACATTTTACAAGTTTTTACCAGGAGCCGAATTATCAGCAGAGGATCTTCCTCTCCAAAACAAACAGACCGGGGATTTTAAAGGTGTAAAAACACTAAAAAAGCGGTTTCAGGTTATGAACAAGTGTCTCTCAGATGCTACTTGGCATGTTGGAGACAGGCTGCTTGCTTAGCACCTGTATTCTGCGCTCTCCTTATTCTCTAATAATTTACGATGCAGATGTTCAGGGTTTTTTTTACCGAGAGCGGAATTATCCGCAGAGGTCTCTTCCTCTCCAAAGCAAACAGACCTGGTGATTTAAACCGGTAAAAACACCAAAAAAGTTTACAAATGAGTGTTTTTGCAATGCTGTTTGGCATGTCGGAGATGGGCTGCTTGCCTAGCATGTGCTAATCTGCGCACTTCTTTTTCTCTGATAACTTAAGACCAGGACATTCAGGTTTTTTTTACTGGGAGCTGAATTATCCTCAGAGGTGTCTTCCTCTCCAAAACAAACAGACCCTGGTAATTCAAACAAGTAAAAACACTGATAAAGCAGTTTTAAAAATCTGTGTTTTTGCTCTATTTAGAGCCAGTGTTTGGTTTGTCTCTTCTGGCTACTGTAGAAACATGGTGATCTTCTTAAATGAGGACCTGCTTCCTATGTAGATCTAAACAGCTCATTCTAAGGTATCAAAAATACAACAATTCTTATTTCCAGGTGATTAAAGACTAAAAAAAAAACGTATTAAATTACATCTCTGCCAATATATCCTCAAGTCATTATTCAAGCATAACATTTGCTGGTTGCAGCCTTTGAAATTTAATGATTTGCTCCTTTTTTCTGTTTTATATTGAAGGAAATTAAACATTATTGCACTGGGTTTTGGGCTGTTGCTCAGGCAAAACAAGCAATCTGAAGATGTCACCCTGTGCTCTGGAAAATCTGATGACAAATTTTCCACTATTTTTTGACATTTCTTAGACCAGACTATTACTAGATTAAATAAAAATCAATTGGCAGATTAATCATTTATCACAATAATGGTTAGCAGCAGGCCCATTGATAGCTGAGGGATCATTTGAGTGTTGTTATTAGGAGCTGTGACAAAGATAACAGTAAATAAACCTGTCGTAGTTATCTGCCAGTGTGATATCTGATAAACCAGTATCAGCTGATAACCTCTTCTTCTGTGGTTATTCACAGGATTCATAGAGTTCCAAAATTAGATGGATATTGAACAGATTTGTTAACTGCAGCCGCCAGCTGTTTTTCATGCTCTATATCCCACACCTGGATACTGCTGGCATTCAAGCTGCAGCCTTTGTCGTGTCTCGAACAGCACAAATTCAACAAATTCTGTTTTCTAAGGACGAAGAGGAGGATGCAGAGCTGCCCGACCCGAGTGGTTTGACTGACGACGACCTCAAGGCCGCACTGCTCGAACGCGGGATTAAAGCTGGACCCATAGTCGGTGAGGCTGCACTTAACAACATCTTCAAGTTGGTTTTGCAGCAATAGAATTCCTGCAGTCAGTATTGCAGTTTTGTGTTTTAATAAATGGCATAATCTTCACCTTCACTCCATTTTTTTAGTCTGTTTGCCCCTGTCTGAATAAACTAAGTGCTTTATTATTATTTGTCCATGCTAGCCTCCACCCGAGCCTTGTATGAGAAGAAACTCAGGACACTGCTTCAGACTGAGGGACATGGCCACATGAACGGAGCAGAGAAAGGTGTATTGTACTCCGACAGTGAAGAGGACGAGGAAAATGGGGAGGAGGAGGCCGAGGTGTCGGGTATGACTTTAAATTTTGTTTCTCTTTCTTCCGGATTTTTTATTTGTATGGTTGATGTCAGATAATCATATGCTTTGTATTATTTCTGTGGCTTGATCAGGTTCAGAAGGAGCGATAGAAGACACAGTTGAACAGGCGGATCAGGCTCAACAGGAAAGTAGTCAGGTGAGAAGACTTTTTATTTTTGGTTTTTATTACTGAGTAGTGCCTTCTGAATAGTCTGAAATTAGAGAGCATACGCTATCTGCTAGTTAGTAGATCTTCTTGCATTTTTGCCATTACTATCTGTATTGACATAATATTCCCTACACTGCCACCTAGTGGTCACAGATTGCAACTATAAACTTGTGCTCTAACTGATAGTGTTCACTCTTTGGAGCACTCTTTTTGACTTTTCACAGGTAGAGTTGTGTTTTCAGAACGGTGGTTTTGTTTACCCGCAGTGCTTTGTACCCTCATCAAGGCTGGTAAATACTATGGATATTCATATCTTTTGCACGAAATCCTGTCAATCTGAATCCTCAGGGGGACACTGATGTGTTTTTGTATTCCTTGTTTGATTGGGTCGACCTTTTGTAGCGAGCTTGTGCTTCTAGAATCAGGGAACCCGGTCCCAAGTGGAATTCAGGGAATGCGGTAAAATCATCAGAGCGGAGTCGGCCTCAACGCTCACAGATTCCCATAGGAATTAGTAGAGCATCCTCTGTAGATCAACGCTCGGGATTAGGATCAGGGGTAGGCTGGTCTTATTTCACCTCTCTTGTGGATTTGAAATTCTCTGCATTCCTTGCTTGGACTGTAACTTTATTGTGTGTCCTTCTCAAACCACCAATGGGATATTTTTTGTTTCACAGTCATCAGCTTTTGTATCGCACTGGTGAATAGATTTTGTGATGAATGATATGTGTTTGTGTTGCTGTTAACGTGATAATCCTTGCAGTTTCCGTCTGGATCGCAGTCAGTCATATCCAATGGTGGCTCATCGTTTTCCTCTCAGGCCTTCAGCATCACTCAAATGGTTGAGGAGGAAAGTTGATCCTACATGTTTTTCAACCCTTTAATTTCATTTTACTTTTGTTGTGCGTCACTTAGTCGTGTACATTCTCACTCTAAACAACAGATGGAGAGTCGGAAGTCACTCTCCACTAGCACAGACACTGAGAGAGAGTTGAATGGGAGCAATGTGCAGGAGCATTGGTCACGGTCCAACGGGGTCAGTAGTGCTCACATTGTTCAGTCACACTTTAAGCTCAGACTTTGGTGGTGGTTAAAGGAATGCTTCACTCCCCAAATGACCGCTTGTACATCAATTATTCACTGTGTTATGTTGAATTTGGGAAGAAAACTTTGTCTCTTTTGCATGCATGTGGTGAAGGAAGAATCCAATATACTGGATGAATTGAAGTCATAGGGGTTCGCATTTAACAACAGCAATACTATATCAAAACATACATTAATAAACTCTCATACAAATCATGCAGTATACTCCAACACGCATTTATCCAGTTTTATTATCAGTACTTCCCAAACAGACACCTCTTTCTGATGGGGTTTTGAACTGAAACTTATCCCTGCTCTCAAAGCCAGATTCCATTGACAAAAACAGTAATTTTGCGCTGTTGAATACAGAGGCTGTTGATGTACTGCTGCCTCCATCAGTCAGTTAGTTAGTGTTATTGTGTGACTTTGGTGTTTCAAAGGGTTAGATCACATTCACCAAAGTCACACAATAACACAAACAAACGTCCAACTAAGGCATTTGTAGACCAGCAGCTCCTGTGTTCAGCGAGATAAAATTAGTGTTTTTGTGAATGGAGTCTGGCTTTGAAGAGAGCACAGATAAGTCTCACTTATAGTTCAGTTACCCGTCGGAAAGGGCCGTCTGTTTGGTAAGAACTGATCACATGACTGGATAAATGAGACTTGGAGTGCACTGTACAAGTTGTGTGAGAGTTGTGAATGGATATTTTAGTATAGTTTTGCTGTTGTTAAATCCTATGACTTCAATTCATCAAGAACTGTCTGCGTTTTTAGAGGCATGCTCACAAATTCAGTGTCACTCAAGGTGAGTAATTGAAATACAAATGGTTATTTAGGGGTGAAGTATTCCTTTAAAGTTGTTGGAGAGGTTAAATGAAGGCTGGAGGAAATTCAGACGACAGAAATCATAATCTGTTACATCTCCTTTCCTTAGCTGGTCATGCCAGTTGTGGACACCATGAAGAACCGGTCCCTGTACTACACTCCCAAGGCGTCACCTTATAAATGGGAAATGAAGGCACATGCTTTTTTTCTGGTTTTATTCTATACTACTTGTTGGGGGTGTTTGCATAATAAGAACACACATTGTTTGGTGAAACTCCTTTCATATGCAAGTGTCACCAAACTAGAAGATTATACACATTAAGACTTACCAGTTGCTCTATTTTCTGTCTCTGTGGGACTCTGCGGTCAGGGACATTTCTCTCCTTTACTCCACTTTGACAGTCATTTCTGATTTCTGTTCTAGCTTTGTCAGGAGCCTGTGAAAGAGACACCCAAAGACATGTTTCCAAACACTGATGCTACACCCACTGGGATCTAGTAAGTGCCACACCAACACTATTACAATGTGCTGATTAGAAACTTAAGTTGTTAAATAAGATTTCACCATTGTGCAAGAAATGGCAATGGGTGACATGTGGACAGCTTGCATAGCAGCACATGCTAACACATGGTAGGAGATTTGCGATTGGATTATCAGCACCTGTTGTGTTTCAGCGCCACACGTCGGAGACCCATCAAGGGGGCGGCAGGCAGACCTGTCCAGTATGTGTATCCAGACACTCCTGCCAGTCCCACGACCTTGGAGAGACGAGAGGTGGAGCGCCGCCTTGTGCCCATCCACATACAGATTTTTGTCTTTCTCATCGTAGCGTGCCTCCTGTACGTCATTTATAGTTGTGTTGAGGACGACTCATTCAGTCCATTTGTGGTGTTACTGGACAGTCTGAACCAGGGGTCAGACAGTGAGGAGGGGCATTTGCTTGAGGCTGAGATACAGGGAACACCAGCGCTTTCTGAACAGGAGTAGCTGTTTTTTTAAACCCTTTACACTGACTTACAAATGTTGCTTTTTCGCTGATGCAAGCCTTGTTCTGGCATATCTTCAGGGAGCACAGATTTCTTTACTATTGACTTTGTGTGTCTGTATGGGAGCAAACCTCAAAGTCCAGTTTTACATTAATATATGTTTTGCTTATGGATGTGTTGCCAAAGTGTATTGTCACTGTAGTTGAAACAGTTGTTAAAACGTGAATTAAGTTGTGACTTAGAAGATTTTTTCAAATTTATAAATAATAATGATAATGCTATAATGTTTTCTATTACCTTACTCAATTTGTGTAATGCCATGGTGCCTACTTTAACTGTACTTGTATGATTTTTTTTAAGACTATTTGAACCATATTTCAATAAAGGATGTGTTGCTTCATATGTTTTTGTGCGACTGATGATACAAGCTAAAGTGAAAAAAAAATACATGCAAATATAAAAATGTTTTTTTTTTCCTTTATTCAATTGGCATAAAGAATGCAAAAGGGTGGAAGAGTAGAATAAAAAAGAACAAAAGGTGTAAAGATACTCTAAAATTAGTGATTGTGAATACCCATGGCTTTTTGATTTCGGAGGCCTTTTAGTATTTTAAAGTGCAGTTTCAGTTCATGCTTGAAGTGGTGGATATTGGGCTTCCCTTAAGACCATTTGCATTTATAAATGCAAAAGTATCCAAGTAAAATGGAAAGAGTCAAGATAGAAACATTATCTCTGTCCAGATCATTTTTTCCACAATAAAAAAACCCATTTATTTTTTGTAAACTAATCTTAGTTCCACACATTTCAAAAACATCTTCAACAGTCCATAAGAAATTTACATAGATGCAGTAATAAAATAATTGTATAATTTTCTCTGTACCAGTATTCCAAAACACACAGGACTCAGAAAGATCATTTTTATATATATATTTTTTAAAAGAGTGAAATTAAAACCCTTTCACATGTAGTGGTCACTGCAGTGGACAGCTATTTAAAAGCCATTTTCTTGTATATACATGAGTTTTGATGCCATAGTTGCATTTAAGTCAAGTTAAACAGTGGACCCCAGTGCGTCATGTCATACACTGCCCCCCACTGGCCAGGTGTTGTCAGTGCAACACTCTCAAAACCAACATGGCCAACAGAATGCCAGAAATGTTGTGCAGCTCAAGAATATCTTGCTAATGCTTCTATAATAGGAGCTCCTGGCAGGTAAATAAAATCTGGAAACATCAAGTAACATCTAATAGAGTGTTACATTTCCAAATATTGATTATATGTTGTGAGGAAACTAATCATCTGTCCACTAAACTGGGCATCATGCATGTATCATTGCAACCTTGTACTTCATCTGCAGTGACTTTCATGGCTGCAAATCAATTGATTTATGTTTTAAGAATGTAATGATATATATTCAACAGAAGGAGATGGGTGGGAGGCTGAGGAATGAAGAGGAAGGTGTTAAATGAGAGAGAGGGGAGGTGGGTACAGACGGGAGGAGTAGAAAGAGAGAGGGGAGAAGCTGAGTCAGGAGCACAGGTTAATGCTTTTGCACGGCATTGAACAGTATTAGAATTTGTTAAAACAATGTGAACACACTAGTTTAACAGCATTCACTATAAACACCTATATAGTGTAAATAGTATTGCGTGTACAGTTGTGTCTAAATTTAGTACTTTATATTTTATATTCTTCTAGTTCTGATATATATCTTTTTGTATTTTATCTTTATTCTATATGTATTCTATTGCCATTCAACTTGCTTTTCTATCTGTGCTATTTGAGCTGCTGTAACGTGAATTTCCCCGGTGTGGGATCAATAAAGTTTTATCTTAGATTAATTTATATTTTCACATGATATATAACAATTTTTGATTGGTTTACATATGTAGTTTTTTTGTTTAAAACTTAAACACATGCTGTCCACTCGAGTGAACATGTGAAAAACTCCTTTGCAGAAATGCATGTTTAAAAAATGAACTTCATAATTTTTGTTTTCCTGCCTAAAGAGGAATATGAAACACTAAAGAAAGGAAAATCTTGACTGAGGTTGTAGTCATTCATGCATGAAAGGGTTAAAATAGACTTCACTGACCTTATTGTAAGCTTAATATCTGTTATAGTAAGTCCAAATTGATTTCCAATCAATGTCTCATACTGACTATATCTAAAAATGTGTTTTATTTGTTATCCTTTATGTTGTTGTTGATGCCATTTAACAAAACATCTGTCTTCAACATTGACTGTTGTCTTTAAAACATATTGCTTCCCTGCAACAATCTCAGAAAATATGTAGAAAATATGCAGAAAATAGAAAATATATAATAATAGGTAGAATAGAAAATATGCTATAAATAATGCTATATTCTTCTGCAGGTGTTAGGATATCAAAATAGGGATCTTTCATAAAGTCTACTTGTGCTACATGAGGATGATTACAGGTGTAATTCCTATCACCGCCAGCAGGTGGCTCTCATTCAACAACCCCTAACTAATTCAGCCTGCACTCACTCAGTCACAGTGAACGAGTTCCGCTGTCACAACAAACAACAATGACAGACTCAGGGCCAAAGTTCAAAATAATCAAGTTTTTAAAGATTATTATCAGCAGTTTCCTCATTACAGTCCTGCTGTTATTCACCATAGCATCTATCAGGACGCTTTCACTGGACGTTAATGTCGGACTTCAACTCGCACAATGGGAAAAGACCAGTAACATCTCTCTTGCCATAGACCAGCACCACAGAGAGAAGCTGCTTGCAAATTTCAAAGGTAAGTTTCGCTTGCTAGTCGGTAAAGTGTTAATAGCCGTTACCCTGCTGTGGAATGGAGCTAAAAAGAGACGTTGACAGGTGTCAGACGCTAACAGACGTTAGCGGTGTCTCTGTTCGTTTATCCAGAGGCTATCCGGATCCCCACTGTGTCATTCTCAGAGAAGGAGAGCAACACCACCGCGCTGCTTCACTTTGACAGGTTCATCCGAAAAGGTAAGTGAAAAGCTGCTCCAAAAGATGTCAGACACTAGATTGTGTTACAGAAATAGTCACTAATGTGTTCACCGTGAACTTTACAATGGCTACAAACTCCCACACGACGTAACTTAGCCGAGCAGTTGAAGCTAACTCTAACCGTTAGCCAACGTTTAACAGTTAACGTTAATTGATGCCAATCAGGAAGCTAACGTTGTCTATTAGCTTAAAAAATAAGCTAACGTTAGCTACGCAGATGTAATTTAACCGTTAATGTCGTGCTTTTTCCTGTCTCCTTTGTCAATTGCTTCACCCTCATAACTCATAATTTAATTATAAAACACAGTACAGCCAAATTCATGCTATTATATTTTTTTAAGGAAGGTTTTCTACAAGTTAAAAGCTTGCTCTAACTCTAACTTTAGAGGTGTTAGTAGATTTCTTTTAGCTACCAAGGTCAGTTGGTGGAATGCACCTGAGTGTATATTTACTTAGTAATGTTACGGTACTTACTGTACAGCTTTGAGGTAACGTTACCTGAACTTAAGTTGAATTTTTATTTTTATTTTCATGCTACTTTATACCTTAGTCCACGACATTTCAAGGGGGAAGTATTTTACTTTTTACTTCACTACATATATCTGATAGCTTAAGTTACTGTTTACAAATTAGGTTTTATATAATACACAAGAAGAGTTTATAGAATACTATGTTTTGTTGTAAATTAAACTGCCCAACAGTTTAGACAAGTACAGCTGAAATAACAAGTCGATTAATCAATTAAACTGTATCAAAAAAATAACTTTAACTTTAACTAAATATTAAAGTCAGTTTTCCTTAAAAAAAATCGTTTTGAGGTTTTTTGGGTGTTTTTTCAGATTTTTCTTCATGGGGTACTTTTACCTTAAATACTTAAAGTACATTTTCCTGATTATACCTATTTACTTTTACTTAAGGAACAGGTTTAATGCAGAACTCTTACTTTTAACAAGTACTTTCACAGTGTGGTATTAGTACTTTTAGTTAAATAATGGAACTGAATACTTCCTCCATTATCGGTCACTGAGCTACAGTCTTTCATGTGACATTTTTTATACTTATCTCTCATTAATTTTAAATAAAATTGTGTTGATTGACTAATTGATTAATCAGCTAATTTATCTCAAATTTGAGGTACTTGTACTTCACTTGATTTTTTTTAATTTTCAAGCCCCTTTATACTTTTACTCCACGAGATTTCAGGGGGAAGTATTGTAATTTTTACTTCAATACATTTATCTGACAGCGTAAGTTAATGTGCACTTTACAAATTAAGATGTTTGCATAAAACACATAAAAGTTGATAAAATATGATGTTTTGTTATAAATTAAACTACCCAGCAGTTAAGACAAGTACAGCTGAAATGATTAGTTGATTAACCAATTAACAAAAATGTAATTGCCAACTATTTTGATAAGCATTAAAGTGATTTTCCCTTTTTTTTTGAATAATTTTTGAAGTTTTTTGGTTGTTGTTTCCCCCCCCCCCCCCCGGATTTTTCTGCATTGTATTTTAAATATTTTAAGTACATTTTCCTAAATATACTTACTTACTTTTACTTAAGTAACAATTTTAATGCAGAACTTTGTCTTTTAACATGTATTTCACAGTGTTGTATTAGTACTCTTATAAGTAATGGAACTAAATACTTCCCCCACCATTAGTCGACTGATAGCTCAGCTACAGTCTTTCATGTGACATTTTAATCCTACATACTACTTATTAAACTCTAAATGTTCCGACCAACAGCCCTGACAAAAAATGAAAAAATGAAGGATGCGCCTTTCAATATGTGGGATTTTCAATGACGACGCCAGCCTTCACACTTTAATAGAAAACTGAGAACGTTTGGAAATTTTGCTTCAAAAATGACTTAATGAATCAGTTATCAAATATTTGCCCATTACTTTTCAATACATTTGTGTTGATTGACTAATTGATTAATCAACTAATTATTTTCGCTCTATATTCTAACAAAGTCGGACGTTAAAAAGGGGTGATGTTTCCCTAGCAATTAAGTACTGTTTCCTTATAGTGCAACCAAAAGCATCTTTTTTCTGTCAGACTTCCATGCCACACAGGCCAACACAGGTTTTGTGGTAAAGATAACCCTGATACATACTTGGAGTATTTTAGCAGATTCTAGAGCTCCACTACAGCCATAGTAGAAATTATAAACTTATTCATGCACTGAATATTAAACTGACCTCTATCTGTAAAAAAGAGTTCCCCCTTTAAGCTTGCACTCTTCTTCCTGTGTCAGCCTTCCCCACAGTTTTCTCTTCAAGCTTGGTTCGTCATGAATTGGTGGCCAATTACAGCCACCTGTTTTGGGTGCAAGGATCACAGCCTGACCTGGTGCCGTACCTGCTGCTGGCTCACATCGATGTAGTACCTGCCACAGAGTCAGATGGCTGGGAGGCCCCACCTTTTTCTGCTGAGGAGATAGATGGCTTCATCTATGGTAGAGGGACCATAGACGACAAGGGCTCTTTAATGGTGAGTCATATTTTGTATGATCATGCTTTTAAACAGAGTTGAGTTATATACTTGTTAACCTTTTATGTGCCAGCCAGACTAAACTGATACGCTTTAATTTTTTTCCAGGGAATACTTCAGGCACTGGAGTACTTGCTGATAAAAGGCTATGCTCCACGCAGAGGATTTTACATCGGTTTTGGTCATGATGAAGAAGTACTTAAAATACTCAAACTTTTACTTTTTGGAATTGTGAATTAAAATAAGATTTAGAATATCATATCCAAATGTCTGTGTCCTTCAATATTTCTTTTCAAAGGTCGGTGGTTACAAAGGAGCGATGAACATGGTGCGTGTCCTGAAGCAGCGTGGTTTGCAGCTGTTGTTTGTCCTGGATGAGGGCCTTGCTGTGCTTGATGGAGTCATCAGTGGTCTTGACGGACCCGCTGCTCTGTGAGAACCTGTCATGCTCTAGCATAAACATAATATTAAGTGTTCAGCTTTTTAGTAAATAACTTAGACAAGCCTGACATTGTAACAATCTCACAAGCAAAGATTAAAATTGCATGTCTCCATTAAATTGTGTAAAAAATGTAAGTGATTTATAAAAATGTGTTATAAAATCTGTGTTTTATGTGTGTGTACTTGTTTTGTAGAATTGGGATAAGTGAAAAGGGTGCGGCCACTGTGAAGCTTAGTGTGTCTACCGTCCCTAGTCACTCTTCAATGCCTCCCAGGGAGACCAGCATTGGGATCTTAGCTGCAGCAGTCAAAAGGTGAGAATTACATTTTCTTTAAATTGAGATTTTTAGCTAATTTCATTTATATATAATGAAACATGGTCAAGATGGGATTAGGCTACAGGAGTTTAAAAATCCTGACGGGAGTTTTAAAATCTTGAAAACAATGGTGCTTCTCACACCAAGGGCTGGGCAGTATAGACAAAAGTTCATATCTTGGTATTTACAGGCTGACTGGCAATGCACGAAATATATCTCGGTATTTTCTAAGAAATGGGCAAGTCAAAGCCACATTTGAGATGTCACAAGCACTTTTTCCCCTGTTTGAAAATATACAGCTGCACAACATGTAAATGAAAAATTATATATAATAAATATCAGGGCTGTATGTTATTGCTTTTGCACACAAGGTTCATAGCACAGGATACAAAACTATAACATCAATATAAAAGTATCAAGTAGGCCTAAATGCATTGTAGTTGGAATAATTAAAAATCTTGTGGGGGGAAGTTAAAAAGATGTTTTCCATCTGTTGGCCTTTCAAATAAATCTAGTGCTGTAAAATTATGTTAATCTTTGTATTTATTTAGGCTATTAATCTTTTTTATGCACAGAGTATCAACAGAGGCCGAGGGAGGGAAGGAGGAGAGACACTTTGTCCACGTTATACATGTCTTGTATAGGAAATGACGCACTATGATCCACCTCACACATAACATGCCATAACAAAACTAGCAGCGCAGCACTGGATTGCGTGTGTGCTACTGCTGTAATTTCATTCATCTAACAGACTTTAGCATAGCACCTGAAACATATAGACCATTGTCGCACTGTAGACTGATAACAGACAGATCAAACAGCTGCACTTCTACTCTCTTAGTGTTGCTGGAGGACTTGAGAGTGAGTGAGTGAGTGGGGCAGAGCTGTGTGAAGAGATGCACACTGGTATGCATTATGTAATGCAACTTGACCTCATATTGATATAAACGGTATTGTCTAAATGTATATCTTGCTTGATAATATATAGATATATTGTACATAGTTGTTATATCACCCGGCCCTACTCACACTACAGGATATTACTAAGATTATTGTGGCAGAGGGAGCATGAATGCACCACCTCATGTAATATTATGGGGAAGCAGATGTAAACAAAACAGAGACTGATGTGCAACAACTTGCTGTAAAATTAATGCTTTGCAATGAGAAAAACAAAAGCAGAAGGCTTAACAAGTTTGGATATAAAAATGGTTGGGGAGATGTTGTTAATAAGAGTTTTTATTCTTCAGTGAGAAATGGAGGTGAGAAATTTTAACACTTGTCAATAGTAGTGTGCTAGCTAACGTTAACCTCAAGGGCTAGAATGTTTACCATTGCTTGGCAAAATCGTCAGCTGCTCCATACTGACGTGGCCATAAACACAATCATCGAGATTGTAAATTCTAATAGATCAATTATGTTTGAAATTATTAGAGCGGCCCGATGAGTCAGTGAGCAGTTAGGGAGGTTTAAGACTGGATCTGTAAACCTCTCAGATTATCAGTAAATCTGGGCCAAACACTGGTACCGCTCAAGGTCCTGGACCACATATCTCCTCTAAATGTCGGGAGGGGTAAATCAGGGATAAATCAGCCCAAAACTCCTGTAGTAAGAGCCCAGCTTTAGTCTCTCTGTTCATGCTGTACCAAACGTTTAACTACGTTCTACATCTTTACCACTCCTTGAACAGCAAACCCAAATCTAAGACTTTAACTGAGTTGTTTTTATTTCCTCAGACTAGAGGAGAACCCTATGCCGAGATTTTTTGGTCATGGTCCTGAATATGGAACATTTGAGCATCTGGCGCACAAGGTAAGAAGAACCAACTTTTTGTCCACTACTCATCACAACTAGTAGCATATTAGATCCCTCTCTACTCAGATACTCAATTTTTGTCTGCAGTTCGGGCTCCCAGTGAAGTTCATAATGTCAAATTTGTGGCTGTTTGCCCCGCTCCTTAGCAGGTAATTACATCCTAGAATTAATTTGCTGTATTGTCTCCCAATTGTATCCACTGAAATAAATCAGTTGTCATGTTTTGTGTTCCAGGGTTTTGGAGAGAAAACCAGACACTAATGCTTTTGTAAGGACAACAACAGCAGTCACCATGTTTAATGCCGGAGTTAAGGTACAGTTATTAATTATGAAACAGAGGGTAATTCACAGGGAATTAAACTGCAAGCAATTCACTTTTACTTAGTACAATCCTTAATTCTTTCCCACCATGTAGGTGAATATCATCCCTTCTCTTGCTGAAGCTTATGTAAATCTACGAATCCACTCAGCGCAGTCATTACAAGAGGTAGAGTTTGAAGATTCATCCTCCTTTTTGAGAATTACTGATGTCTACACGTAAATATTCTGAGATGAATAAAATGTTTGCTGTCTCGTCTAGGTCCTGGACCTAATCCAGTCTACAGTGGGGGACCAGCGAGTGAAGATAGAGTTGATTGAAGGGTTTGACCCTCTGCCTGTTAGCTCTGATGATGAAAAGTCCTTTGGCTACCAGATCATTAAGAAAACAGTGCTGGACATGTTTCCAACTGTTACAGTTGCTCCAGGTAGAATCCAGATATATTTGATTGTATAAAAATATGGTTATCAAGGTCAAAATGTTTCATAACTGTTATAATGTTTGAATGTGCAGGCATCTGTATTGGGAACACAGACAGTCGACACTTCAAAGACCTGACGAACGATATTTATCGCTTCGCTCCTGTCTGGTTTAAACCAGGTGATGCTCAGAGGTAAGAATCTAAACTGTCTAACACTAAATTGAAATAGACTTAACAAAACCTGCTGCAGCGAGTATAATAAACACATTGTACAGATATGGCAAAGTAAAAGGCAACGTCTTGATCAAAAGAGCTTTTTGCCTTTGGTCATATGCTTACATCATAACTTGTGATGTAACAGCGTGACCTACTCCTACTGTTCAGACTTAAAGGCCTCTTGGACACATATGGTAGAGGAGTTTTATGTATAGAACCAACCTTTTGTACAGTTTGCCTCTCAGCTTTGCTAATAAATAGACATTATTCTGCAAGAACCTCACGAGGAACTCGAACAAAGGAAACTTATTTTCTTTTTTGTCGATAACATAAAGGAAAAGTTTTTTTCTTTTTCTTAGATTCCATGGCATCAATGAACGGATTTCCAAAAAGAACTACGAGGACCTTGTAGTATTTTACTCCAGTCTGATTCAAAATTGTGACATTCAGAAGCTCCCTGAGCCTCACAGTTCTGCCCATGAACTCTAAGGAATATAAAGTTTAAGTAACAAATTATACAAATGCAATTCAATGATATTTGTTATATTTTCAGTCTGAATAATTTCAACAGCAACCAACAAGACCTTGGCTTAATGTATAGTTGCTAAATTTAAAACAAAATGATGTGATTCTGCATTTTACAGCCAGAAGGTGCAATTTTACATTATCCTGTAATTGTAGCTTTACAGTAAGCAATGGACTTATTTTAATAATGTTTGATGACATACAGTACTGACCTCTTTGCGAAGAAATGATCATGGGATAACTACATGGAGCTCCTTTGCATTTGTGACGAAAAATGTGCGGAAGACTGCTGTAATGATTTTTGGATTTAAAATCATGATGGTATAATTTTACGAAATGACCATTTTTGTTGAGCTGCTAAGAATACTGTAGTACTTGAAATTATGATGGTGAATATGACTTTAATGACATGACTGCATAAACATTTTTTGGTTGAATATAACAAAAACATGCTTCTTACAGTGGAAATGCTGAGTGGTGACATTATTCAAGTACAGTGGTTTTTAAAGAGTTCTGTACTAGGCTTGGGCGATATCTATTTTTTCCAGACCTTCCTGAAATTTCACCAAGGTATACGGCATGTGACAGTTATGACGGTATTAGTGTTCAAACAATCACCAACACTGTTTTGGTTGAAATTAACCCTTAATTTGCTAAATTAAAATGTGAAGACATGCAGTTTTTCAGCGTGGTTTCTCTACAGCTGCAGCTGTTTACAGTCTTATAAAGTTATCTCCACCACTTGCAGTCACCATGTCTGTCAGCTCAGCTGCCTGTTCCACCTGTAGAGACTAACCTCTGGTGGCATGTGATGTGCACTACATGCACTGGGTCTCATTCATGAAACGTGAGCAGAAGGAATTTGTGTGTAAACTGTTCGCAGACGGAAATTTACGTGCATGTCCGCATTCATCAATATTTTAGTAGCTCCGATCTTTTCGTAGCTACTCACAAAATCTACTCCTGCTCCTGACCACTCGTAGTGCTTGTGCAAATTTAGTAAGGCACATAAATGTTGCTTGTCACTATTGGAAATTACAATTTTAATTC
>NC_065521.1:35645489-35658722 GCF_006386435.1 Epinephelus moara | reverse complement strand
AATTGCTGATTACTGGGAGCGCGCTGTCACTTTACGATGGATTGGCATTCATGATCATACACGTGTTTACGATCAAATCTGAGTTTCCCGCGGCGTTCCTGAATCCGGAGTAGGTTTTTAGTAGAGTAGGCTTTTATGTGCAAATCTACACACAGATTTACTCACTTTTCATGAATGAGACCCAATGAGTTTAATAGACACGTACATTTTTGACAGTTTTGAAAATCATATCATCAGGATTTCTAAATATCCTGGTATACTAATACCGTGATACTGCCCATGCCTTTCCTGTACTATCACTGACTGACTCATGAATCATGATTTATAAAGGCGATTGAATTTGCACACAAACTTGAGACTTGCATTGTATAACAACACAAATAAGTTTGACTGATGTTCTTTTTTGTTGTGTGATATATTTTATTTATTTTTGCACATATTACACAATACATTGATCAAATCACAATTTCCACCCGGTTTATATCATTTTGAAAAATAAAAGGTTTACTCTTACACTTGTGATATCTAATGAGGATGCATATGACTACAGTTTATTACTATTTCCATGAGAGCTCAACAGTACCATAAAGTAAACGTAGAAGATAGAGCTTTTTTTTTTTTTTTAGCAGTGATGAAATAAAAATAAATTATATGCAACAGCTGTTAGTAATACACTGTCTTTGTTAATAAGTATATTTTACTGCTTATGGATAGTGATATTAATGATGCACACTCATGAAGGCTAGGTACAGCATTTGCAATTTGTTTGGAACACTAAACCCTTGGGGCAGGGTAGGGGGTAGGGTATGCCATTGGCACAAAGGTAAAAAGAGTTTAGGTTAGTAGGGTTGGGTTGTGGACCATTTCCTTTAGTACAGGGATTTTTAGTGGTGGTGGCTGGGGTCGTAGTGGTGGCGGTATTGGTGGGGAGGGGGGTTGTGGAGGTGGCGGTGGTAGTGGTGGTGGCTGCGGTTGTGGTGGTAGTGAGGGGGGTTGTGGTAGTGGTGGTGGTGGTGGTAGTAGTGAGAGGGGTTGTAAAGGTGGGGGTTGTGGCAGCGGCAGCGGTAGTGGTAGAAGCAGTTGTGGTTGTGGCAGTTGTGGTAATGGCTGAAGTTCCAGTGCCAGGCTGGCTTGTTGGCTTTATAGGTGGAGTCTCTGGATTTGGAGTTGTAGTTTCAGTGTTGGAAATGAGTCACACATAATAATTTAGTGTTCATGATAATTGCATTGTATTACATAGCTTAACTGTTGAGATTTCACACTCTACTTGATACAAGTGATAATACAAGCTTATTACAATGAATCCAATCTCAATTGATAAAATGTTCTAGCAACTATTTGAAAAGATGAGATGGACACTTCTCACAACCTTTGGGCTTACCTGATATCAGAAGAGTATGCAGATGGCTGATGAATGGGTATTTGCCGTCTTTACAGAACTGTCCATTGAAATCATCCAGGTCCAGAGACCAGACAGAGACTCCTCCAAAGTTGTTTTTTTTTGATGTAGTCCACCTGAAAGAATAATAATAATAAAAAAAAAAGTTTGTCGTAGCTGAAGTCATAATAACCTGTTCTGAACTCAGTTATTTTCCAGACACACACAAAATTCTTAATTCCTTGCCTCACTGTCTGCCATGCTTGTTAAAAACGGGGCTGGGCTCTACTGCAGCCCACTTTGCATAATGTAGAACACTGTGACTTGTTTATTGACATCCCATCAAATAAGTCTGTGCACTAGGGTGGAGTCGGATGACAGTAATCACAGATCTAGACGTCTGAGAAAAGTTATGTGTGTTGCAATGGACAGGGAATCTGAATGGGCACAACAGCTGTTTAACTGGATTTGCTCACAACTAGTTTTCTAGACAGTTCCTGAGCAGTAAACAAATAGCTACCTTAGCAGTAAGGCTATCTTTGTCGTCAAATCCGACCCATTGATTTCCTGTGGTGCCATATGAAACTCTCTGGTCATCGATCCAATGGACTGTTTTTCCTTCAAGGTAAAGACAAATCTGAAAGGAGGGGTCAAATGTCAAATTTCAATTAAATTCAACATATTATCCAAAACATGAAACACTGCAAATCAAAATCTGTATGTATGATTAAACCATTGATTTAAATAGATCAGAGCTTCCAGTTTACCTCATAGTAGGACCAGAAGCCTGCCACCCCGGTGTATTGGCCTGCATTGCCAACACCACTAATTGGTGCTCCAACCTCACTGGATTGTGAGGACAGGGTGAAAGTTCGCCCATATGCAGAAATTCCCATTATTAGCTTTTCAGCAGGTACCCCGTGCTTCAGCCAATACTGCATTGCAAAGTCCTGAAATGCAGAAGAATTATAGCAGTATGGTTAATTTGAACAACAATGTATTTAGCTACAGTCCCCCTTTTAACTGAGATAAATGGCACTGACAGCTACCACGGGCCACTGACAGTGCCATTTTTGAACCCCGATATCACCCCCGATATCACTGCATTTTCGGTCCTATTCTAGAAAGTTGCATGCATACAAGAACATGATAGTTTAAAGGTATTCATAATTAAATGGCTATAAATAATATTGATAAAAATAATTGGAAAAGTGATACAGTGAAACAAATATAAACTTAATTTAAATTAAACTTGCATTCTGAAATGGACCACATTAACTTCAAAAGTTGACCCTATAATTCACCACACACACTCCTTAAAAAGTGAAATAACTGAAATTCATGTCAAGTAAAATACTATTACAAACAAAGGTACACCTAATGTAAGTAAAACTAAACTAAGTCCTATCTTCACTAATATAATGTAACTCACAGTGGTAAGGTATGCGCTGCTTCCTGTGTCTTGGGATCTCTGGTACAAGGGACTGTGATGCACGGTGACCCCCTCCCAGGCACCATGGAGGTTAAATGCCATCACATTAATGAAATCCAGGTACCTAAAAAAATACAAGTATGATCAAGGTCAATAACACGACTAATCCAGCTAATCACTGGAACAATAATAATAGTGTAAAATTTGAAAAAAAAAGAAAAAAGTGTAGCTTACGTGGCAAGCTCAGCGATTTCATAACTGATATTGATGGTTGGATCGTCAGCAGCCACAGCAGCAGTGACCAATAATCTGGGACGCCCAGTCAATGTTCCCTCAGCTTCATAAGCAATTCGGAGTTCCTATATAACGTAGAAACATGGGTCAGTCTGACCTGATCAAATATCAAATACATCATAATTATATCCATTGTGTATAATATATTTCTGATTACAAATGTCTCATTGTGGATCTAACCTTGCACAACAGTGTGAATTTCTGTTTGTCCTCTGGAGGGCTCCCTCGTGTCGCAGGAAATTCCCAGTCCAGGTTTATCCCATCAAACCCATACCTTCTCAGTAGTGTGATGGATGACTGGATGAATCTTTCTCTGTTGGCTGCAGTTGATACCATCGTGCTGAATCTGAACATTCAAGCAAAAATGTGCACTGAAGAAGACGCTACATACGGTGTTTAATTAAATATTTGTCAGTATGTTGTAATTACATATCTCACTTTTGTGTGCCGAAGGTCCAACCACCAACTGCCAGAAGGGTTTTGAGATCTGGATTGCTATTGAGAATAGAAGTTGAGCAGTGATTATTTAACATGTAAATGACAGTTGGCAGGATATTTAAAGTGTAGAGCACTGACCTATCTTTTTGTCCGTTAAAGGAAATGTAACTTTGTGCGTAACCCCATTCGTTAGGGTCCAGCTCATTGGCATAATTAATGCCAGAAAAGGCGTAGATCAGATGGGTACACAGGTTTGGATCAATAGCTGAAAGTGTGAATCTCCCATTGGACGCTCTATTTTTGGACCAGTTGGTGTGGTAACACATCAGTTTGTAGGAGGAGGCTGAAACACATAAGACATCAACGAGTTACTTTGTGATTAAAAATCCTTGTTTAACAACAGTAATTATTTACTTTTTAACTTTTTAATGCAAAATGTAAACTCACCCAAACTGGTTTTGATCAAAGAAAGACCTTAAAAGTGACAGTTGGCATTAGCTTAAAACAGAACTTTTGGAAACATTGGTATAATCAGATTAAAAGTGCCTTACCTGCAATTAGAATTAGCTTGCTCATGTTTGTGCTGAGGGACTAAGCAACAAAA
The DNA here is from genome assembly GCF_006386435.1 of Epinephelus moara. NCBI lineage: Eukaryota > Metazoa > Chordata > Actinopteri > Perciformes > Serranidae > Epinephelus > Epinephelus moara. The sequence continues at coordinate 35,654,576 of NC_065521.1, read as the reverse complement.
GAAAAAAATAAATATTAATTTTATTTGAATATGACAAATATCTAAACCATTATAACCATTATAAAGTCTTTTTTTGCTACAAATACATAATAAGTCATAGAAACTGCACAACTTTAAATAATGGTATTTCAATTACCAAACTATGTACAACCTTATAAAAGACTATCTCGTAAGTGCTTATGGTATTAAAATCATTTGACGAGAATAGACTCTCCCAGATGCCATTAATGTCATGAATGTCAAGTCAGGACATTTATGCTCAAGATTGTATTTAATAAGTAGTTTGCTTTGTCACCTAAGAATGCTATGAGGTAGAAGGGAGTGAACTCAAGCATTATAAACCCATCATTAATCCCTTGTTCTTGTCTGTATTACTCCTGTTATATAACTAACCACCAGTAGCATCTTTAACCCATAATAGGCCATACTCGCAAATATTTAAAATTTAGAAAGAATTGAATAATCCAAAGATATAAAAACTAATGGTTCTCTCACAAAGCCAAAAGCCAACACCTTCTTTCAAAAACAGTCTGTGTCATTTATTTGTTCATAGCTTGATCTAGGACTGGCACAAAATCAGATTTTCACAACACAACTACTCTGACCAAAAGAGTTCATGATAACGATATTATCACAACATTTATAGAAAATGTGAAAAAAAGAAGCTATCAGTCACATTATCTTTAACTTTTTATACTGTGCATTTTGTCTCTTTTTCTTGGCAAAGAAACCCACTTCCATACACTCAAAATATGATTGTGGGGAGGTGGAGAAAGAGTCTGTAACCATAACTAAACAAAATCGTACAAAAAGAGCTATTACAGGTAATGGGTAGTGAAAAGGCAACCGCATGGTGTTTGGGGAGGGAGACAAAGCAGGAATGGAAAGAAACAGAAATGATTTAAGAGGCGCTGAGTTATTTATCCACATGTATATTATTAACATGGTATCAACATTTCATTTTTAAATATCACAGTTATTGTCAATATCTGTATGTCGAGTCAACCCCAGCTGGATCTATTATATTGTCATACAGTTATATTGGATGAATTATTAACATTTAAGAATTATTAAAGAGCATAGCAAATAAATTAGAATGTTTTATCACCACATCCATTCAAAAAAATACTGCATTATTAAGAAAAATAAATAGTGAAATTATGCGACTACAGTGTATAAACAATAGAGTACTGTCATCACAAATCAAAAGTGTACGGACTGAAAAGGACAAACTGCGGACTTCTGGGCTAACCGTGGCCACAGATAATTTAATTAGTAAAGGTGTGGACAGGAGGAACAGGAGAAGAACTAGTTTGACAAACATGTGAGTCAGCTACTGTATTATTATTTACTAATAATTTAATATTGATTATCAATTTCCAAAGCTCTGCCACATCAATAAAGCTCCTGATTAATTATCAGGTTGTGATAATTATACCATTTTAATACCATAGGATGTTAAATGACTCAGGTGTTGGCTAAGTTTGATCTGACTCAACATGTTGGTGACTGTATGCTTTTAGTCAACCTATTTAAAGGTTTACCACTATATTGTAACATGCCCGACAATAACAATAAATGAAATTAAAACAGAAAAAGCATGTTAACCCCCCTGTCTCATGCATCACACGCACAAATTCTACTTGTTTGGCAAGATAAAATTATTAATGTTTTCTCAGTTAAAATAATTGAAAACATGGTGTAAAAATATTTGATATGAGATTGATACTCACAACCAGATCAGAGATGGAGGTAACTACTGTCTCTTCTTGCTGTGACTGAAGACGTATGGACATGAGGCTTAATATAGGCAGCTTAAGTGGGTGGGGCAGATTTTTGGGATGAGGACAATGTTGCAATATTGTCTATGTTACTGGTTCATTTTTTTGTCTTTTAGATTTCAGTTTAAAGTGCGACATTTTGAACTTTATTTTCAAATTAGGCTGAGCAGGAGTGCTCACTCTTCCTACAGCGAGTGGCTATCACTCTTACTTGTTGCCTACTGAGCCATAAGAAGAAGAAAATGCATCAACTGTTATGAGAGCGAAAACCTCGTTACTCCTCGACATTATTGTTTTGATATTTTCTCCTGTCATCTTCTCTTTTTCCTGCAGTGAAAATATAGTTTGTTTTGATATTTTCTCCTGTCATCTTCTCTTCTCCTTGCAGTGATTGTTGTGACAGTTTTCACAAATCCTGTCTTTTCACTCACTCTCACCTGTTCTCTCTGTATTGTTTCATTCTTTTATTTGTGAGGGACCATGTACAATATTAAAAATAAATGTAACAATTTGATGCACTACACCAGAGCTGGCTTAAAGCTTATTTTCATTCTGCAGTCCCTTGGCATGTCATAATTATAATGTCCACACAGTGATATAACAGCAGTAAACATACCAGACAAACAAGAGAAGACACATAATACAAAGGTGCACGCACAGACACGCACACACGCCACGTGAGAGTCATGTGTATGGTAAACAAATTAAAAGAAAGCATATTTGCAATTAACTTTTTAAATGCTGAGTCAGTGGATACAGTGTTAAGGAAGCTTTTAGCAGATTTGTCAATTTGACCTTAAAGCGACTGATTGAATTAAAACTCTTGTGTTGTTCGGCAGGTTGTTCCAGTGAGTTGTGCTGACGAAAGGGTGCAGAACAATCTCTTATATATGAGATTTGTGTATATTATATAGAGTTCTCCAAATGAAAGTAAGTGAAGTCACATAATTGAGGAGGGGCCACAGCACCTCAAGTTTTTACACAGAGCACAAATTTGAAAATTATATTTTAAAAAAGCTCAGAAAATGAGATTTGTTCAGTGTGAAGAACACTGGTAATGACGTATCCAGAAGGCTTGTTTGTAAAAAGACTTTAGTGCAGAGGTCGTCAACATTTTTCAGGCCAGGGACCTCTTAGCTCATAGAGAGATGGAGCAGGGACCCCCTACTACATGTATTGTTTAAAACTGAGTTGCACTTAAGATAATTCTCTGATTATTTTTGGTTCATCTGGTTTTTGTGTTTACCTGAAGCTGCAAAGTTGGCAGCAGTTGTAGCATGGTTAGGTGTATTAGCCTCCCCCTCCCCCTCTGGACTTGAGCCAGTGGTTTCGGAGGTTGACGGTGTGTTAGAGTCTCTTGTCTGAAAAGTTACTATATGATTCATTGTGGCTCACAAGAATGTTTGTACACACACTGGTAAATGTATTTCAATAGTATGCAAGTATTCGTAGTGATTTAGCATTACCTAGCTCACATGTTTGCACAAGGATTGATGAGTAACAGTTGGCCTGTTATTAATGTTGTGTACTGTAATTTTTTTTTCTTCTTTTTTTTTTTTAAATGAACAGGCCAATTTACCTCTGCTAATAATACGTTAATAATACATATCAGTGATTCTGAGGACCCTCTATGGGTCAAGCTCCCACAACAAGGACCCCCTTTTTAAGAAGGCTTCAGTGGTTTAATGAATGTTCTCCAGCCTGCCCCAAAACATATAACACATTGGGGAAAAAAAGATTATAGCATGCACAGATATCTTGGCTGCATCCACAAAAAGATAATTTCTTATTCCTCTTGAACAATAACTGTATAATAAGAGTTTTATGTATAGAACCAACCTTTTGCCCAGTTCATTCACCTTCGATAAAAAGCCATTATCCTACAAGAACAGCACGAGGAAAATGAATGACGGAAACATCTTTTCTTCTTAGATACAGGGCTCTAGACAGCGACCAAAATGGTCACATTGATTTAAGTGCATGACGCAGACTGAAGTCTCTACGAACAGTGACGGAGTGACAGCGGAGTCATCATAACACAGCTTAAATGTGCATCAGGGAGTGTGCTTTCATGTGGCAGCTATACATTTTAAAGGTGATTAATATGTAGCTGCAAATAAGCATTAAGTGCCTTAAGTGTTGATAGGCTATCAGTGAGGCTACAGAGTGAGGCGGACAGAGAGAGGCAATGGCATTAGAGCCAAAATAGCCAATTTTTTTAGTTAACTTTTCAGCTATCGTAAAAAAGAGGGGGAAAAAAGGACTTTAAAATGAATAACTACTAAAATGGTGCAACCGATTACTTGCTGGTGCGACCAGCTAGGAACGTTTGTAGCACCTGTGTCACCAGTGGAGCCCTGGAATATAGGGTTGCCACCTTGGATTTGTGAAAAAAAGGGACACTCGACCAAATGTTTGAGGCGGAGGGCTCTGCCATTATTACCAGTTCAGACTGACCAATGAACATGAAATTCATACATAGGAGACCAGATTTGCCATCATTTCATGTCCTTTTATGTGCCTGTATTTTATATTAATTTTTATATCAATGAAAAAAACAAATCTGTGTTACTAAATTCTTACATTTTTACATGTATCTCACCATAGCAAGTTGGAAGTTGACATATTCTGCCATATATAAAGAGGGGAGACTCTCTGGAATCTGGCAATATAAGAACCATGATACTGGGACATTCTGACACTTCACAGCTGTCCAAAACATGTGGTTTGTGCCAGGCAGACATGATTGCCAGTATTTTTTCATTATTGCAAGAAATTCCATTGACTCATTCACAAGTCAAAAATGTGTTTTATCTGAAAGAAACATGCAATATTTACATCTGAGATAACAGAAAAATAGTCAACCAAGTGCAATGATGTCCTCCAAGATAATATGTGCCACTTTGATTGCAGTAAAAAAAAATTGGGCATTGGGGGGAGCACGTGTCCCCCTCAATGTATATGGTGACTACGGCCCTGTCAGCATGCATAATTAGGCTACTGTTGTCTGGGTGCGCAAAGGTGAAGTGGCTGGTCTTGTCATAAAAAGTTTAATGGAGTGTCAACTGGACAATATGGAGATGTTTGGATCTTGAAAGCTGGACTACAAATAGACAGGGAGAAACACACGCAAGCCTAAGACGTGGTAAGATACGATATTCCTCACTATATGAAGTGACTGATAACAAGATCTGTATAATGGATTGTCAAGAAATTCGTCAGGATTTTATTTGGTAGACAGTTAATCTGGATTTATAGCGTGATGGGATGACAGCACAATGATGTGTGGTATCAGTGGAAAACCCTGCTCCTGCGCTTTCATGTGATATGCGTGGCATTTCTGCGCGATGCTGCATTCGCGAGTAATCCATCCAACAGTAATGTGTGTGCAAAGCTGTATGAAAGCTCTGTTATACATCATTTTAGTGTAACTTTATCATTTTCTTTCGCTGTGAAAACATTCGGAAAGCTACGATTCCGCTGTTTCACGTGATATGCGCGGCTTCTCGCTATGACGCACGGTCGCGGAGAAAAACCATAGAGAAGAACAGGTGTGAATTTAGACGCACTATGCGTCGTTCTGGATGGACTCCTTGGCCTGCTGCTGCTGCATTTTCCCCAAAAAACGGGACAAATTGTGTCCCGGGAGAGATTTTTTTTTCCCGGGACAGCTGATGAAAAAAGAGAACAAGTCTGGGAAAAACAGGACGGGTGGCAACTCTACTGGAATACCATGACGACAAAAGTTGTTTTTCCTTTTTCTGCCTTTCCAAAACTTTACACATATGATAACAGTTTAGCCCTGAAAACATCTATAAATGAATTTTGAATCACTATCATAGCGCCACCTACTGGCAACAGAAAGTTACTTTGTTCATTCTTTGATGTCCCTCCTCTAGCAGGTTAATCAGACCCACCTCAAATTTGCTGATAAAAAGTCCTAAGACCTTGATGATACTCAAAAATTAAGCTCTTGAGTTATACAAAGCATACCACCCAGGATGATGTGGTTCCATCAATGAGTGCCAGGGCTTATTGATTTATTGTGGCAGCAATAGCTCTGTCCCTCACTACTCAGTCTGGAAACCTGAGTGTCACTGGTTCAGGTCCCCTCATGGACCAAGTTCACTGTGGGGACTAGTAGCTTGAGCGAGGCATTGAACCTCAGGGCACCTGACCAAGTGTAGCTCCCTCACTCTGACATCTCTCCATTTATGCATGTGTATGGGTCCTGTTTGTGCATGAGTGTGTATTTTGGTCTGTGTGTGTAATGTTGTGGTTTGTTGGTCCAACAAAATTTAATCGTGAGCTAAAAACAGTTAAAAACAACAATGTGCTTCTGACTGTAGTGTTAATTCTCTATAAGAAGAGAATAAGAATAAGAATAACTTTATTCATCCCCAAGGGGAAATTCAATTATCTGTCAGCTCATCTATTATATGTCAAAGAATTATAAAGCCTGATGGCTGTTGGTATATAGGATCTTCTGTATTTCTCTGTCCTGCATCGAAGAGAGAGGAGCCGTCCACCACAGTTTTTTTGGTCCATCAAGGTGTTGTGGAGTGGATGATCTGGGTTGTTCATGATGGCCTCAAACATCTTCAGTGTGCATCTCTCCACCACCTCCTCCAGTATTCCAACAGACAGTATTAGCAGCATTTTACATCACATTTATTCATTGATACAAAAAATTACTACTCTGTTGAGCTGCTTAGTCTTGTACTTTTTTGCTTTTCCATGAGTGCCAGTAAGTCAGATTGTTTTCAAAGTATGCTGTCTTTTATCTCACAAAAACCTGATAGACAAAGGATGACCTATAAAGAACAATGAAATAAAGAACAAAACCCAACAAAATATGCCACAATTTGGTGAAAAACTCATGGAATTGTATTAGCAATATTTATTTTTGTTTATTTACATGGAGGCCTATATCAATATATGCGATATGCAACATCTGTGTCATTATGTAGGACAAAATAAGCAATGGCTAAACATGAACCAACAAGAACAAGACCATATGGGTTAGATGCACCAAAAATTACAGACATGTAGCAAACATATAATAAAGTAAGATATATTATTAGATGAAGTAATGCTATTTAAAACAAAACAAAACAAAAAAACCCAACTGGTTTAGATACACCTTTAATTTGCAGACAGAAATAGGAAAACAATTAAATATACACAGTACAAGCTGTGTATGGATATGTTAAATAATATAAATTAAATATATTGACAGACATGGATGGCAGGACATTGCCACTCTCAAAGGTATACTACACATGACTTGTCAGTTACTGTTTGTATGTATGCTCACCAGCAAAAGTGAAAGCCAGCCCCAAAGTATCTCTTGTTTGAGACTGATCTTTGTGTGCTTACCTTTTTGCCTAGCAATACTTGACTTTTTTCGATTTTAGCTTCCCCTTGGATGCATGCGGCTTATTGTCTGCCTTTTTATAAAGTCCCAACCTCACCTGTACACTGTTGGGATACATACCCAGAAATGTCCTACACATAGCAAAATAAGAAGAAAATTAGAAAATGCAGGCAGGGAGCAGTGTCTCAAACACACTGCCACACATAAATTATGGTTGAGAGGGATTAGTTTTGTATGACTGTTTTTTAGGAAAATCCTGCACAGTATACATTTTAACATGGACACACATTTACAAATGGATAACAGTATGTATAACTTAATGCTGAAAGGCCTGGTGTCGTGATACTAATGTGTAGTTTTGTTTGCTATTTGAAAAGATGCAGTAAAATCTTTTCTCAATTTTTCTAGTGTTTTAGCATTTCAGTGGGGAAAGGGAGCTTATAGAAATCCATCTGAAAATGTTAGTGCTGACATTTCATTCTTGAATAACATTTTTAAAGTTATCAACCTAAGTGTTCATAAGTCACGCCAAAACCCCCCAAGCATATGTAAAAGTAAGCATTGTTTTCCAAACATAACTCAACATTGATGGATCAAAGGATAGAATATATGTAACAGCTTTTGACAAAACTCTAACTTGAGTTTTCCACTTTTGTCATCCAGGTCCAGAGACAAAACTCAAAATTTGTTGATAAGAACAAATATGAACACTTGGACAGGGAAATGATAATTTGCAACTCTCTAGTTAACAACATACGCCGCAAGAAAAAGTCTGCCCTGTTGGGCATTGTTGCCTGGTGCCTACCCCAAAGGCACAGTTGAAATAAAAGTTTGGGTCAGTGCTGTCTACAAAGAGCCCAGATTGCTGTCCATTACATGGGTCTGTATCAAGTAGAGCTGCAGTTGTGGGAGCTGCTGTTGTGGGAGCTGCAGTTGTGGGAGCTGCAGTTGTGGGAGCGGCTGTTGTAGGAGCTGCAGTTGTGGGAGCGGCTGTTGTGGGAGCGGCTGTTGTCGGAGTAGCTGTTGTGGGAGCTGCTGTTGTGGGAGCTGCAGTTGTGGGAGCTGCAGTTGTGGGAGCAGCTGTTGTAGGAGCTTCTGTTGTGGGAGCTGCAGTTGTGGGAGCAGATGTTGTGGGAGCTGCAGTTGTGGGAGCAGCTGTCGTGGGAGCTTCTGTTGTGGGAGCAGCTGTAGTGGGAGCTGCAGTTGTGGGTGCAGCTGTTGTGGGAGTGGTTGTTGTGGATGCAGCTGTTAGAGCGGCTGTTGTGGGAGCGGCAGTTGTGGGAGCTGCTGTTGTGGGAGCGGCTGTTGTGGGAGCTGCTATTGTGGGAGCTGCTATTGTGGGAGCTGCAGTTGTGGGAGCTGCAGTTGTGGGAGCGGCTGTTGTGGGAGCTGCTGTTGTGGGAGCTGCTGTTGTGGGAGCGGCTGTTGTGGGAGCTGCTGTTGTGGGAGTGGCTGTTGTGGGAGCTGCTGTTGTGGGAGCTGCAGTTGTGGGCGCGGCAGTTGTTGGAGCATCAGTTGTGGGAGCTGCTGTTGTGGGAGCTGCTGTTGTGGGAGCTGCAGTTGTGGGACCGTCTGTTGTGGGAGCTGCTGTTGTTGGAGCTGCAGTTGTGTGAGCGTCTGTTGTGGGAGCTGCTGTTGTTGGAGCTGCAGTTGTGGGAGCTCCTGTTGTTGGAGCTGCTGTTGTTGGAGCAGCTGTTGTGGGAGCTGCAGTTGTGGGAGCTGCTGTTGTGGGAGCTGCAGTTGTGGGAGCGACTGTTGTGGGAGCTGCAGTTGTGGGAGCTGCAGTTGTGGTAGCTGCAGTTGTGGTAGCTGCTGTTGTGGGAGCGGCTGTTGTAGGAGGTGCTGTTGTGGGAGCAGCAGTTGTGGGAGGTGCTGTTGTGGGAGCTGCAGTTGTGGGAGCGGCTGTTGTGGGAGGTGCTGTTGTGGGAG
>NC_065521.1:35633817-35642102 GCF_006386435.1 Epinephelus moara | reverse complement strand
TTGTTTCCAGTGTCCTGGGATCGCTGATATAAGGGGCTGTGATGTCCTGTGACACTTTCCCAGGGGCCGTGAAAGTCAAATGTCAGCACATTAATGAAATCCAGGTACCTGATTAAATGCAGAGGAGACCACATTCACCAAAACATGACTGTAGCTAATCACGGGTATAATGTCAAGAATCATATTGAGGCAGTTTTACGTGGCAATCTGTGGGACTTCATAACTGGCATCGATGATTGCTTTCTCAGCAGAGACACTGGCAGTGATGAATAATCTGTCACGGTTTGCCGCTGTTCCCTCAGCCACAAAGGCCTCTTTTAGCTCCTATACAACACAGAAGGACAGTTCAGTCTCACTTAAGTATAAAATCTAACAATTTTATACATGTAATACTGGTCTACAGTTGGTTTATTTGACAGTGTCTGTCCCAGAAGATACATTCATCATCTCACCTTGCACAGTAATGTGAATCTTTGCTTGTCTTGTGGTTGGCTTCCAGCTCTTCCAGGGTACCTCCAATCAAGGTTTAGGCCATCAAAACCATTTGCTCTCAGAAGTGTTATAGCAGACTGGATGAACTGTGTTCTATTTTGATGTGTTGCCACCATTGATCTGAATCTAGTAAACATTTGAACAAAACAGTGCTTTGAAGAAGACACCCCACATACTACATTATTGCTTTGGTAGGCATTTAATTTTGCCGTTATTGGGTAAGAATCCAATAAATTCTGAGTATATTGTATTTCAAGTGGTCCAAGAGACAGGTATATTTCTGTACCTCCCCTGAGTTTTGTTCTCAGGCTTTAGCAGATCTAGCCAATGACAGGAGACTTTGGTCAATCACAGGTCATTTCAGAAAGACGGCTGCAGCTTCAAGGTCACGTTCATGTAGCAAACTGTAGCTAACATTTGAGCCTCTACTTACATTGCGTCCTCTATCTTTCTCCCCGCTGCTACAGAAAACCTGTAGCAGGTATTTATATATTTATCTTATTATATTTCTTTTTTATGGTGATGTTGTCTCATTAACAAATTCAATGTAAATAATAATTGAAGTTAGATCTCTTAATGCAATTTAATAGGAATGGGTCACAATTTTCGAATTTCGAATAGTCGTTTTATTTTTGAAAAATCGATTTTTTAATGCGACTATTACTATTCGCCGTCTTATTTCTCCCCCTATATTTGACATGCAATTCAGCTCCTAACCGCACGAGGGCAGTCTAGGATTGCTACAGCGGTGTGAGATGGGCTACCAGCTAGTTTGATGCTCTTCTACAAACAGGAGAAACATGCAGAGACTACTACTCCGTGAGGAATGTCCGCAGTCATTCGGGCTTTCATAGTCAAGCGCACTTCCGCGTTGTAGTTTCCTGTAAAAATGTCAGTGAAAAATCCCCGCGATGTGAAAAATACATGCCGAGCAGTCACCGGTGTGCGCGCACAGGGCTTGCGGACGTCCGCTTTGAGTCCGTGCGGACCTCCACGGAGTCCGTTCACCCGACTATGTTCGGGCCTTTAAAGATGAATGGATCTCTGTGTGCGTGGCTCCGGGGGGCGATTATTTGAAAAATTGTCGAATAGTTGCCACAATTTTCGAATAGTGTTTTTGCTTGTGTTGCCCATCTCTACAATTTAATGTTTACAGATACCAAGGATACTGACCACCATTATGTGCCCCTATTTGTGTGATGCTTTTCCAGCAACCTGTTTTTGGTGTCACATAATGTAATGACTGTATCTGGTATAAATATTTCTTCTCACTGAACTATATTTAAGTGTGCATGATTATGTAGTTACTAAAAATTGTCATCACGTTTTGTTTGCGTGTGCTGATGGTACCTTGAAATTTACTTGGGTAGGTGATGAAATATTAGCCTCTCAACTTGTGGTACTTCATTGTATGAGAGCATTCACCATGCATGCTGTGCAAAGCACAAAAATAGTTTTATGGCCAAGAAAAGTCCAACATGTTGCTACTACTACTCTTTGCACTAGGGCTGTCCCAAATGATTATTTTTCTAACGATTAATCTAGCGATTATTTTTTCGAGTAATCAACTAATCTAACGATTCATTTTTCGATTAGTTTAATGATTATTTTTTTCGATTATCGATTATTTTTCCATTATTTGATTAATGAGCCAATTTAAACAATATGAATACTAAAACATTTCTTATTAACATTAAAATTTATTGAAACATCAGTGTTTCCCCTACCATTATATTAGCTAAATAGCCTTATGTTATTTATCTTATGTCATTTCTGTCCCTGCATAGTCACACGTTTACAATTCTCCTCTGCGCTGTAAAGCGCACGGCTGAGTTCAGCCCCGATGCGCGCACAAACACACACACACACACACACACACACACACACACACACACACACAGAGGTGAGCGGCTGCATTTTCCGACCCGAGTGAGACAATTATAACCGAGCCTGGCCCAAACCTGCAGCACAGCACTGTGTACGCAGTAAATCGAGCGGAGCCTGTGTTGCATTCAGGCATTGTCACGTAAATAACAAATTCCAGCACTTGAGTAGGCCATAGCACAATAGCACAGCACTGCTGCTGCTGCATGCCGCCATTTTTTGTTTGACCGATGCGTCAACACTAATAATTCGCGTCGACATATTTACGTAGTCGTCGACGTTGTCGACGCGTAGCCCCAGCCCTACTTTGCACTGACACTAAAAGGCCCAAATGATTTTCGTTGTAACTTACTTTTGTATGTTAAAGGTCAAGCCACCAACTGCCAACAGGGTTTTGAGCAGTGGATTTCTGTGGGAGCATAAAAGTTTAGGAATGATTATTAAACAAAAGAAAATTTTGCACCATTTCCACAGTTGTTATAGGCTGAAGCACTGACCTGGTTTTGAGTCCATTAAAGGCCTGATAGCGTAGTATGTCAGTTGCTCTGCTGGGGACCAGCTCATGTTCGTTGTTAATGTCAGAAAAGGCGTAGATCAGATGGGTGCACTTGTTTGGATCAATATCTGAAATGGTGAACTTCCCGTACTCCGCTCTGTCTTCAGCCAAGCTGTTATAGTAACACACCAGCCTGGAGGAAGAGGCTGAGACATGGAAGAAAATCATGATGGTTTAAATTTGTTTTTGAAAACATTATTTATATCAAAATCCTTAATTATAAACAACCGTTGACATAGGGTCATTTTTCATCTGCTAATAAGACTGTTGATTATGTTAATGCATGTTATAAACTCACCCAAGCTGGCGATGATCAAACAGAGACCTTCAAAGTGACAGACTGGTCAGTATTTAGGTTAAAATCAGAACTTAATAGGTCGGCTCACCTAAATTACAAAATAAAAAAAATAAAAAAGTTTTCTCACTCACACTTACTGGTCTCTATCATCACACATTGGGATGGGTGATACCAAACTTTTTAAATTCAATATGATACAGATTCCTTTTGTTGAAATTTAATGATACTCATATATATCATTTCTTAAATGAGCATGTGATTTTTTAAAATGTTATTTTTATTTTCACAAAAGATCGTCAAGCTTGTGTGCGTGCATAAGGAGTTGGTGGTAGATTAAAAGAGAGAATGACGGAGAATGCGGTGAGCAGACAAGAGAGAGTAGTTGGAATAATGAGAGTTCATATAGCACTGAAGTTATCAGGTGAATGTGCAGTCGTGTAGTGGTAATATAATAAAAATCTTCATTTATAAAGCGCTTTTCAAAACAAAGTTGCAAAGGGCTTTACATGGTTGATCCCGGATTTAAAACAATGCAGGATTCAAGCAAATAAAATGAGGCAATTTGAAGAAAATACTAAGAACAATAAAAATAACATATAGATAAAATACCATCGATGAAGCAGATAAGCAAAGTTGGCAACTAAGTGCCCTGTGGATTGCACCGAGGTACAGCTAATTGAATTATTACAGTGATACAAAATAAGACACAAGATTAAAACAATAAAAATAATCAAATGAGACATATATATAACAAACAGTGTGCTGAAACTATTTAAAGGCTTTTTGAACAGATACGTTTTAAGAAGGATTTTAAAAGATGTCACTTATTCAGCAAGCCTCAGGTTCTCAGGCAGGGAGTTCCAGAGCTGAGGGGCCTTGACTGCAAAAGCCTTGTCACATTTAGTTTTGAGCCGGGACTGAGAACAGCCAATGGAGCCCTGCCTGAGGATCTGAGGCTGTGTCCTGGCTCATAGGGGAGAAGCATTTTAGCAATGTAGCTGGGGGCTAAGCAATGAAGTACTTTAAAAGTGATCAGTAAAATCTTAAAATCAATTCTAAAACTGACTGGTAACCAGTAAAGAGAGGCTAAAACAAGGCTGCTAAGGTCATGTTTTCCAGTGTTTGTTAGAAGCCGAGCAGCTGCATTTTGCACTAGCTTTTTGGCTCAACCCGAAACACAATGAGTGAAGAAATGAAAGCATGGATGACCTTCTCAAGATCATGTTGAGAGACAAAGGACCTGATTTCAGAGATGCTACTTAATTCATAGAAAGAGGACTGGACAACGCTTGTAATTTGTTTGTCAAATTACAAGCTTAAGGAGCAGATTTAATAATTAATAAATTATTAATACCTAAAAATATATAATGATGTTAACTAATAATTCAAAATTATGCATCATAAACACCTAAATTGCTACCAAAGATGAAGGGATAGAAATGGCAGTCAACTTTTGCTATCAAAAACAGATAGTTTATATTAAATAACAATACTTAACCTTATATTTGTTGGATGCCAACCTCATTTTTATTTTATTTATTACGAACGATAAATATCATACTGTACTTAAGTACAGTATGTCTTCATTAGCTAACAGACTACAAACACATAACGTATTCATCTTGATTAAAGGTGTAACAAGTCTTGCTGACACAATTGTTTACAGCATCAAACATCAACATGATAAATTATAGCCTACTGTAAGTACTTGATAGATAATTAGTTAAACATAGCATATTAACAATTTTACATTTTACCTGCACAGTAAGCCCTGTGTCCTGCCTCATGACTTCACAGTGTGAGGCAACTGCCTTTGGCCAATGAGAGAAAAGAGGCTCAGGGGGTGTTGACCTCTCAAAGAGTTGTAATTAAAAGAAGGGCTGAACTTGGCAGAGGGTGATTCCTTCTCAGTGTGGTTTTCCATGTGGTCGTTACTTCGAGATGTGTCATTCTAACTTCCACTAGTGATCTTGAGGTCATGTGAACAGTTCTGGAAGTAGTGTCAGTTTGAATTAATGATTTAAGATTTAAGTTCTTCTCCATATGCTACACTTTGCTTCTTTTCTTTCTTCACAAATTGCATTTGTTTGTGAGTGTGAGGGTGCCTGGTCATGAGTAAACCTACAATTGGGCACTGTGTCCCGCTTGAGTTTCTGCTTATTTGTATGATTCAAAGCTTAGATTACTCTGTAAAAATATGCAGAATATGAGTCCATATTTACAGGGACTTAGAGTCACCACCTCATCCACTATAGTAGAGTTTACAGTTAGTGCCTTTGCTTTCTGTCCACTGACTGGAAGCAGAAGCAGGAAAAGCTAAGCAAACATTATACAAAGTATTGAAACAGTTTGGAAGTGATGCAGCCACCAATGTTTTGTATGTATATGATGTCATTTCAGTCAGCACCACTTTAATGCAAGAAAACTTTATTTCTACTTGCAGTGTGATATTGGTACTATGGCTCTGTTCTTGGACCTCTCTGCACTTCCATGTGCCTAGAAGGAAAGCCTGTGGCAGGCAGTGCATAGATGGAAAGCCTCAAGCAAGGATAGCAGCAGAAAAGACCCCCAGGTAAAGAACAGAGCAAGCATCAGTGACAATCAGGTATGACATTGATAGGTCAGACACTGACACAGCATGAAAAGAAGGAGCTGGGGTGGAGGTCGGTTGCAAAGCGGCTTGCAGAGGAAGCAGCAACAGTAGACAGGCTAAAGCAGTTTAAATAGGGCATCCTGAATGAGATTTGCCACTTGGTTGCATTGAAGGAAATCATGTGATCTATCAGTTGGCTCCCTTTCATCAATCAGCTGATCCATCAGCTGATTACTCTGCTTGAGATCAGCTGTGTTGGGATCTGAGCTGAGCTTGACACCATGGCCTGCTGATCTAACGCTATACTCAAATTGGTTTTTTTTTCCAAGGAATTGATACCAAATGAGTAGCTTGCCAGTATTGAAGTATTGATCCCACAGTATCAATCCAGCCATTCCTATTACAGATAGGTTTGGTTTTATTTGTCCAGCTTAATAAGATATCATTCTCTTAGATTCCTGCAGCTACCCAAAGACATTGGAGGTGAAAGGAATTTTGTTTTACTTAGTAAAGATTCAACAGCAACGTTTATTGTGGATAATGAACACTGTTGTTGTGTGGACTATCAAGCGTTACATGGACACTGTTTCTGGAACGAGTTTTCAAAGTATTTTCTAACTGCAGTTTGTCATTAGTAAGCACCACACACCAAATTCCATTCACTCTCACTATAATCTGAGACACAAAAACATGGGTAAACTAGAGAAGTGCTCCCCCTAGTGGCCACCTGGGCTGATCACTCTAAACAATTCTTGATGTTTCAGTAGACCTGCCTCAGCACATTTCAAAAGCATCTTAGAAGCTACTAAAAATACACGTGTTGTATATGTTTAACCGAGGCACGGAGTGTTGCACAGAGCAGAACGAGTTGCCTTACCAACAGGCACTGTATGTGAAATATAGATACAATATAATTATGAGGATGAATGTATTTTAATTACTAAAACAGCCAGAAACCTTTGATCCACATCATTCATAACTGGACTTTGAATGCTTTTAACTTTGTCTGTAGGTTACAGCACAATGAAGTAGGAAATAACAATGATAAACACAGCTGAAAGAGACAAAAAAAAAATAATTTAAGTACATAGCCTACTTACTTAATGGCAGAAGCACAAATAAAGCAAAAATGACAAAATCAACAAAACTGCAAACTTATTAAATCATGCAAGCTAAAATGCTCTGCTTCTGAAATGCCTCCTGCGTGGTATGATGCCATCTGGAGGACGTAACAAAACCAGGTTGCAGCTGTGCCAGGTGGCATTATCCCTCCTGGCTCCCTTTGTCAAGATGGCAGTGAAGACAATAAAAATGGGGACTGATTAATCTCGCATCGTACCTATCGCTGGCAGATCATTATGTAACAACCAGAATTGTTAGATTATTATCAGATTATTGTCAGTATCACGTTAGATGACCTCTCTTTACTGCAAATAAGAGAAGAACGAACACTCAATATGGACCAGCGTCTTAGAAGATCTAGATCGCTCGGGAGAAATGGGTACCAGGCAGCAAAGATGAAACAAGACTCTGACCCGACAGTTACGGTTGAAAGGTAAAGAAAAAAATAAACATTTATTTTCTCTTCTTCAGTTCTTTTTTTCTTTTTCTTTTCTTTTGTAAGTATGAACAGTTTTTATAACATTCACCAGAGAATAGCAAAAAACATGTAGTTCAAGTCTGTACCATGTGCAATATAATAAACAAAATTCACAAAACCTTTTGTAACTGCCACCTTTTCTTTCTTTTAGGTTTAGGTGGGATTCACCTGTCAGATAAGTGCCTAGTTTTTTTTTGTATTTTCCTATTTTGTTTTGTTGTTGGAATGTATTAGTCCACTGTTGTCAGTCAGGCACTCATTAAGTTAATTATTCCTATTTTGTCTTGTTTCAGTTTTGTAAATCCTATTTTATAATGCCTCTGATCCAACAGGTGAGTCCTTTAAATTTCTCGCTCTTTTGTTTTAAACCCAAATGAGATACCAAGCAAATAAAAATGTATACAAAAAAACAATACCTCTTAACTCAGCAAATTCACTATTCAATTAATATATCAACTTAACACATCATGTAAACACAAAAAAAGATCAAAGAGCTCAGTTCAGTGAGTTACTGTGCAAGTACATCTATGGCTATCAGTTCAACTCAGACTGTGCTGTTTCAATCGGCTGTTGTAGTGCAGTGTAATAGTGTCCCTTTACTCTGTTTAACTCCTTGAGGTTTGATGTGGGGCAAATGAATGTATTTGTCCTACCACTTCTTGATGAACATCAGTAATTCAAGTTTTTCTTCCTTTCTTTCTAAAGCCAGCCCATGGGTTTGGCTCGCCACTCCAAGACCAATTATAGCTGCTGCGCAGCAATGGTCGGGGCCGGGCAATTTTAGGCAAAATTAGGCAATTCTGAGCAACACACACACTAAAACAAAGCATATCACAACATAGAAGTTACATCATATAATTAT
>NC_065521.1:35626664-35633408 GCF_006386435.1 Epinephelus moara | reverse complement strand
CTGTAGCGCCACCATCAGGACTATTGGCCTGTTTTTGCAGCTGAGGCAATCTGGCATGGGACTGGACCTTTGTGCAAAGTTTGGTGATTTTTCGCGCATGGGAAGTATGATTTCCTCGGAGGAAGAAGAAGAAGAAGAACATGCAGCAAAACAATAGGGTCCTGGCAGCTTAGGCTGCCCGGCCCCTAACTACACCTTTCTTCACAAAGGCAAGCCGGGCTGAAGACTGAAGATCTCGTAGAATCACAATCTCACTCGAACAGATCAAAGGGAAGGATCCGGAAGGAGGCGGCGGGATGCGGTGGCGGCATGGCCAAGACTTTTCTTTTAGCAATTAGAGGCAGGATTGTGACTACTACAGACCTTTTTAGGTTGAAGAATCTGTGTTTTCTGTGCTCTTTACTCTGTGCTCTCTGCTCCGCACGTTCGTCTTGGTCACTGCTCAGGCAGGAAGAGAGCGCATGCTAAGAATCACACAACCTCATTCATGACATAGGCAGAGCGGTTGCACTAGGGGGAGCTGTTATCACTCTTTTCAAAGACATGAGTTATATTTATGAAATGAATCATGAAATATTTATTTATATATGATTACTGTTCAACTCCTCATACTGCAGATTAATCTTCCCTTAGTTTATGTGTGTTTTAATCTAATTTACAGGGTTCTGGTAACTGGGAATTACAATTACATATCAGGTATAGAATTTATTTTCAGATGCTCTGGTTCAAAATGGGCCATGAAGCCACGCTAAAGGCCAAAATGTGGCCTGCAACAGACGGTAAGGCTTGTTGTTTCTTGGAGTCAAGAGTTAATGCCTTTTTAAAATAGTCAGTATAACAGGTTTTTAAACAGTGATGGATACCAAAAACCACGAGATGTCCTTGAGCATACAGTCGTAAATGTGCACACAAAAAAATGTGATTGATTGGTCCAGTTGTCTGCAAGATTACTTATGGACAGAGAGATACACACACTCACATGCACACAAAGTCATGCAAGCACACGACCAATGCATGATCTCCACCAGGCTTACACCTTACAGAGATAACAAAACAAGTGTCTGCATGGCTAGATACACTAGAGTTAAGTGAGAAAATGTGTTTTTTTGATTTAGGTGAACCGACCCTTTGAGGAAACAATAACTTGAACAGTATGTCTTACCTGCAGTGAGGATGAGCTTGCACATGTTGTCACTGTGAATAAGCAGAGGAAATAGAACAAATGTTTAATAGCTGAAAAAAAAACAACTACAGGATTTTCAAACAAATCTACACTCTGTTGTCATTAAACTGTTGCCAAAAAATGCATTTTAAGTCACAAAACGGCACATCTTTTATTTATTTTAGTTCACTACTAAAAGTTTTTGTTCTGTTAAGGTCAGTTTTTTACGTCAATATAAAGTAGGTCTGCATTTTAGGTGTCAGATTTTTAAACTGATGAGTTTTTCTGGCAGACTCTGTTGGAAATGTCATTCAGGAAATTATTTTGACTAAAATAAGACTACAAACTTATCATTAATTCTTTATTTAATTTTCTGTCCAACCTGACCTTGTATTGACTAAATATTGGGTATTTCTCTATTAATGAGAAAATACAATCTGTTGCCATACAAAGTGTAGTTCAACGAAATTTCACCTTATGACTGGAGATTTCAAACTGTCATGTCGATTTTAGATATGTATCCAGCTCGAGTGAGGCTGTTTTAACCGTAATTAAAGTGTGTCACAGAGGAAACTCTGAAACTACATTTCTTAATGATATAACTTCTATGTAGAGATAATTGACCAAATCAACACCAGGGTAAATCTTGGACACAAAGTAGTATTTAGAAATGGATGTTTGGTAATTTTGTAATGGTAAAATTGACATTAGCAGATACAGGTTACATTTAGGGTGTTTTCGCACTTGGTCCTTTTCAGCCCTCCAAACAGACTCAGAGTGGTGACTCAGCATTTTTGGCACATATGCGAACACTCCAAGAGAGCTCAGACCCCTCTGAAGGGAACCGTATGGTCTAAGTTCAGTTCATTTCAAGTCTGCGGTGCAGTTCACTTAACCTGTGCTTTGTGAACACAAAGCGCTCCAGGTTCGCTTTGCTCTTTGCCATCGTATTCAGTCCTCTTGATCACATGCTGTTGCACTGGGACGCTTGAAAAAACATACAAAACCATGTCGGCCTGTAACACTTGCAAGGACGCAGGACGAGGAGTAGTCTCCAGATGTGGAATGTAGAATACATGAAACTGCGACAGTTTCAGAAACACTAAGGTTTTTCTCCGATTTTAAGCTCATCTGAAAGTGAGGGGCTTCATAACCGCACTGCAGTGTCACGTCAAAGTAAAAATAAAAGTCCTCTTTCAAATGAACTGACAATGTGAACATAAAAAGAACTGAGTCCCTTCTCTGTTGGTCCACTTTTTGGTCCACTTTCAGAGGACTGAGGTCAGTTAATTTAATTTAGGGACAATATGTGAAAACATCCTTACTCGCGTGGTGGGAAAGACAAACTATCTGTAAGTGGCTACAGAATGTTCACCTGAGTATTTTAGCCAGACACAAGTCACAGTTGTAGCTCTGATGTACATTTTGACACCTGTAGCACAAATCAGACACGCCACAATGTGCCACTTTAACAGGACCACACAACACAGTAAGTAAATAATAAGTCAGTCAATGTAGAGTTTTGTATTGGATTCAGGAGTCAATTTTTGGATATCTTTACAATTTCTTGAGTTTCAATTAACATTGTCTCAAGGTCATTTTTATATTCTGTATTGTGTCCATGAGTGTCAGTATGCATCTACTGTATCTGCGACCAGTTTGTGGGTGTACTTAAACTATTGCAACTGTTGTTTTAATACATTTTATACACAGCTGGTGTAGTTTTGTATTTAAGATGTAAGTAACAGCCACTTATGTTGTCAGCGCCCAATCAAAACAAAACCGCAACAAAACAAAGGGACATTTTCCAAGAGTTAAACTAGCTTGACACTCAAGTTGTGATACGTTGTCATACCACAAGTCAGGGCAGATGATTTGTGTTGTGAAAAAAATGTTGCATAGCAGGATGGTATCGCTCAGCATAGTTTAGTTATCTGTTGCCAGTTAGAAAGTGGAATAGGAATAGTGGCAGGAAAATGCAACTGTACCATGACAGTCAAACCCAAGCACCTGCTTCAGAAATATTCTGAATCCTCTTTTTTACCGATTTCATGACGTTTTCACTTACCTTTATAAGGGCAGTAGGTTAAGATTTAATCAGTGATCAAACAGCATCTGGTATATGGAGTATTTTATTACACCACATTACAGAACCTTTAATACACTGATGTCATTTTAAAAAGAAATTACAGGAGGTCTGCAGGTATCAGACACTTAAATGTTATGCTTTTTAAGACCTCAAGATAATTTTAAACCAATTGAGGACTGACTTTTGCACAAATCATCTTTTTCTTATTTAAGCGCTGCATTATAAAGGTAAGTAGTGTATATGTGGTCCCGTACAGAGGTAGGTTTTGTGTAGGAATATGGTTAGGTAGGAATAAGGTAAGTGCAAGAAAAGTGTTAGTTGAAAGTTGAAAGATTTGTAACATCAGAAATATGGACTTTGACACAGTACAGCTTGACACATTTTGACAAAAAGACATTGATAGACGGATAAATGAATTTAGATAAAACCTTTGTGGCAATTAAGACAAATTCAAATTTAAGACCATTTAATTCCCTTTAAGGCTTAATACTTATTAAAATTGAATTTATGACTTTTTAAGGACTTGCAGACACCCTGAAGCAGGGGATGATAATTTAGAGGAATTGTAACAATGCAGCTATCAAATGTCAAAAGAACAGGGAGTGGAAAGGTCATGGTGCCCAGAAGCCACCCACACAGTATCACTCTTACCACAGATGTATCAATTAAGGTATGAATTGGAAGACACAGAGGAAGAACTAGTTTTGCAAACATTTCTAGATGTGTGAGCCAAATGCTGCTTAGTAAATCAGTCTTCAGTCTTGTTTACAGCTCTGCATTGTCAGTAAAGCTCTTGCTTGGATATCTGATTACTTTTGTTATCATATACAGGTCATAACTAGTACAACACACAACAATAATAACATTACATACAATAAAATTTGAGAATAACGCTCCACAGTGCCTGCTGGTTCAACCCCCAATCCCTAAAATGTGTTTGGTTTAGCTAGTTAGAGAGACCGAATAGGTATAGGAATATAAATAGCAACAACAGGGAAATCACTTTAAGTTAGGTTTGTAAAAAACAGTGTAAAAGGGATACTTACAAAGATAATGGTGAAAGAAGCATGTGCGGTGTCTCTCCTGTCGCTGATAAATGACTGACAGACCTCTGGCTCGGTTTTTTAATTTGGATGGATAGCTGATAGGGTGTGGCCATTAAATAGGGTGGAGATCATTAAAGCAATATTGCAGTCTCCTAAGCAATTGGACGTTGATATGAACAGAGTCACATTGTGCCAGGCCCTTTTGACTTTGATTTCCAATTTTATTCACTAAAACAGCATGTTACCACCATGTTTACATTCATGTCTATTGAAAAGGTTCCTTCACTCCTATAGGGGAACTGAGAACCCTGCAGTCATCAGTATTAATATGCACCAGGGACTGATTCAGAACACTGAAAAACTGTCCATTTTGATTGATTACGCTAAGTAACAAAAAAAACACAGCAACACAAAACAAAGCTGTTCAACTTTGTTTTATATCATGAAAACATTCCACATTGTGCGCTGTCAGTTGCTTGCAATCATGTATTGTGTAAAAATCAACATCTATGCTAAGTGATGAAAGAAATATAAAGACTCGCCTAATATAAGACAAAAACACTACAGGAAAACAGCAATCACAAATAAACAAATTATTGAAATAAAAAATGGGCATCATCACTAATAAGTCACAGGCTGCAGTCTCTTCCAGTAAGGCTTGTGTCATCTCAACACCTGCTTAGAGGTAAAACAAAATCTTTAACATAGGCTACCCTAGATACATGTTTATGATGACATAATAGTAATAATAATAATAATATGAATCATAATAATAATAATTTTATGTCACTAAAAATTCATGGGAGTAGTCATCACAGGCAGACTACAGGCAGATTCAATAAAAACAATGAAAACCTATACTGTTATATTTCAATATGGATATTTTCCATATACTCCATTAAGCTAGGGACTGGGAAACTCAGTTTTGATAGTCAAATATTTTGATCATAATAATAATTGGTAAGCATGAAAGGGGATCAAATAAGTGCATGCATTAGTAAAGTAACGGTTGTAAATATTTTCTATTAAAGCCTTTTTTAATGTTACTGGTTTTAAAATGCTATGCATTTTTTAAAAAGGTGTGTGTTTACATTTTCTGTGTCAGACAGGCCTTCATCATTTGCATGGTCTGAGATAGTTCTAAATTTGTTCGCAGAGTACGACCAAGTTCAGGTAAGAAAATATTGATGAATCCCAGATTTGTACATAAACGTTTGTATGCATGGTTAAAGCACAGATGTGTGCATACGCCCAATGACCATACGAAGCATACCACCCAGAATGATGCGGTTCCATAAAGGGGTACCAGGGCTCATTGGTTTATTGTGGCAGCATTAGCCCAGCCTGTCACTACTCGGCCTGGACTCCTGAGTGTCACTGGTTCAGGTCCCCTCATGGACCAAGTTCGCAGTGGGGACTAGTAGCTGGCGAGGTGCCCTTGAGTAAGGCATTGAACCTCAGGGCACCTAACCAAGGGTAGCCCCTTCGCTCTGACATCTCTCCATGGAAGCATGTGTATAGGTACTGTTTGTGCATGTGTGTGTATTTCAGTCTGTGTGTGTAATGTTGTGGTTTGTTGGTCCAACAAAATTAAATAGTGAGCTAAAAACAGTTGAAAACAACAATGTGCCACTGACTGTAGTGTTAATTATCTGAAACTAACAGTATTAGCAGCTTTATTGAGCTATTGAGCTGTTTAGTCTTGTACTTTTTTGTACTTTCATTTAAATTGCTTTTCCATGAGTGCCAGTAGGTCAGATTGTTTTCAAAGTTTATTGTGTCTCAGAAACACCTGATAGACAAAAAACGACCAATATAGAACCACAAAACAAAGAACAATACTCAATAAAATATGCCACAATTTGGTGAAAAACTTGTTTTATTGTTTTGGAAATATTTGTTTTTATTTATTTACATGGAAACTTATATAAATATATGCAAAATGCAACATCTGTGTCATTACGTAGGACAAAATATGCAATGGCTAAACATGAACCAACAAGAACAAGACCATATGGGTTAAATGCACCAATAAGCCAATAATAACAGACATGCAGCAACCATATAATAAAGTAAGATATATTAGATGAAGTGATTTCATTAAAAACAAAACAAAACAAAAAACCCCAACTGGTTTAGATACACCTTTAATTTGCAGACAGAAATAGGACAACAATTAAATATACACAGTACAGTTTGGGTATTGATAAATAAAAGAATATAAATTATGTTGTGGCAGCGGCTGTTGTGGGAGCTGCAGCTGTGGGAGCTGCTGTTGTGGGAGTGGCTGTTGCTGAAACACATTGGCCCTGATCTGCGCTAAAAACTCTCTGACCAGGACATTTTACCTTGTTAACATTCCCCTGAGCACAGTTAAAAAAAAAGTTTGGCTCATTAGGGACGGGGATTTTCCCATTCCCCACACCATTACAGGGGTTTTCAGTTGT
>NC_065521.1:35625253-35626197 GCF_006386435.1 Epinephelus moara | reverse complement strand
GTTGTTGGAGCGGCTGTTGTGGGAGCGGCTGTTGTGGCAGCGGCTGTTGTTGGAGCGGCTGTTGTGGGAGCGGCTGTTGTGGCAGCGGCTGTTGTTGGAGCAGCTGTTGTGGTAGCAGACGTTGTGGGAGCAGCCGTTGTGGGAGCTGCAGTTGTGGGCGCTGCTGTTGTTTGAGCTGCAGTTGTTGGAGCAGCCGTTGTTGGAGCAGCTGTTGTAGGAGCTGCTGTTGTGGGACCGGCTGTTGTTGGAGCTGCTGTTGTTGGAGCAGCCGTTGTTGGAGCGGCAGTTGTGGGAGCTGCTGTTGTAGGAGCAGCTGTTGTGGGAGCGGCTGTTGTTGGAGTGGCTGTTGTAGGAGCTGCTGTTGTGGGAGCGGCTGTTGTTGGAGCTGCTGTTGTTGGAGCAGCGGTTGTTGGAGCTGCTGTTGTTGGAGCAGCGGTTGTTGGAACGGCTGTTGTAGGAGCTGCTGTTGCTGGAGCAGCCGTTGTTTGAGCGGCTGTTGTGGGAGCGGTTGTTGTGGGAGCGGCAGTTGTGGGAGCCACTGTTGTTGGAGCTGCCGTTGTGGGAGCAGCCGTTGTTGGAGCGGCAGTTGTGGGAGCTGCAGTTGTGGGAGCCACTGTTGTTGGAGCTGCTGTTGTTGGAGCAGCTGTTGTTGGAGCGGCTGTTGTGGGAGCTGCAGTTGTGGGAGCCACTGTTGTTGGAGCTGCAGTTGTTGGAGCCACTGTTGTTGGAGCTGCCGTTGTGGGAGCAGCCGTTGTGGGAGCTGCTGTTGTTGGAGCTGCAGCTGTGGGAGCTGCAGTTGTTGAAGCCGCTGTTGTTGGAGCTGCAGTTGTGGGAGCTGACGTTGTGGGAGCAGCTGTTGTTGGAGCCGCTGTTGTGGGAGCTGCAGTTGTTGGAGCCACTGTTGTTGGAGCTGCCGTTGTGGGAGCAGCCGTTGTGGGAGCTGC
>NC_065521.1:35593426-35618449 GCF_006386435.1 Epinephelus moara | reverse complement strand
CTGTGATGTCCTGTGACACTTTCCCAGGGGCCGTGAAAGTCAAATGTCAGCACATTAATGAAATCCAGGTACCTGATTAAATGCAGAGGAGACCACATTCACCAAAACATGACTGCAGCTAATCACGGGTACAATGTCAAGAATTACATCAAGGAAGTTTTACTTTGCAATCTGTGGGACTTCATAACTGGCATCGATGATTGCTTTCTCAGCAGAGACACTGGCAGTGATCAGTAATCGGTTATCTGCTGTTCCCTCGGCCATAAAGGCCTCTTTGAGCTCCTATCGGTTATCTGCTGTTCCCTCGGCCATAAAGGCCTCTTTGAGCTCCTGTACAACACAGAAGCAAAATTTAGTGTCAGTTAGGGTCGGGTTATACACACACACACACACACACACACACACACACACACACACACACACACACTTAACTTAACTTAACTTAACAAAATATTGAAAATAGCGGTATCTGTTCATGCAAATGAACCCTTGATATACAAAACTATATATTTCTGACAGTTTCTGACAGAGATTGAATTGAGGATCTGACCTTGCAGAGCAGTGTGAATCTTTGCTTGTCCTGTGGTTGGCTTCCAGCTCCTCCAGGGTTTCTCCAGTCAAGATTTAGCCCATCAAACCTATGAGCTCTCAGCAATGTGATAGCAGACTGGATGAACTCTGTTCTGTTTTGTTGTGTTGCCACCATTGTGCTGAATCTGGTAAACGTGAACACAGACAAATAGGCAAATTATCTGGTTACCATGTTTTTCACTTTATACTGTGAAGTTACCAACCTCATTATTGGGCTACATTCAGTTTTGCAAGTGTTAGTAGAAGTGTCGTGGCAAAAATAAAAGTACACCTTTTTTTCATATGGGCCTAGATTTTCACAAGACTACAACTGTCTCTGAAAATACCATGCTTTTAGAGTATAACATTACATACATGACAATATCAGTTACAGTGTCTCTGAAAGACATGACAACAGATGGATTGTTTTAGTTGAGTTGAAGTTGAGTACTTAATAATAAATAAAGTGTTAAACAAATTTCAAAAATGGAATTGTAAAAAAGCCCTGAAGGAAGCCTCAAGGAGGAAAGGAGATATGCACGCATGGGTGAGATTCTCCGTCCAGTTTTTTTTTCATTTCCATGGATAAACAAATGTACATTGCATGATAACCATCAATGTTCATACCACAGTATCCTGTGACACTGGTATACTGCTTCAACCCTATATGGGCCTTAAGTGATTCATTTGGTTCCATTGAGTTTGTAACGAAAGATTTAAGTCAGCAATCAGTTTGGTGTTTGCAAACACCAATGGCACTGACCACTTTATGTGCACCCTTTTGTGTGATGCTTTTCAAGCATCATATTTATGGTTTCACATAATGCAATGAAGGTTTTACGCCTGATATTCCTGCTTGTTGAACTATGTTAAAGTGGGTATTTGCATTATTACGTAGTTCCTAAAATTGTCATCACATATTTTGTTGCTGTGTGCTGATAGAATCAGGAAATGAACTTACTAATGTGGTTAAATACCAGCATCTCACTTTGTGACACCTCATTTGTATATAACTACGCACCATGCATGCTTTGCAAAGCACAAAAATACCACATGAACTGGCAAAGCAAGAGTCATGGTCAGGAAAATAACAATATGTTGAGTTGTGGCTTATACTTGTCTTTGCACTGACACAAAAAGGCCCAAATGCTCTTGAAAGTAACTCACTTTTGTGTGTTAAAGGTCAGGCCACCAACCGCCAACAGGGTTTTGAGCAGTGGATTTCTGTGGGAGCATAAAAGTTTAAGTAAGAATTATTCAACATAAACACAAAATTCAGCCTCATTTCCATAGTTGTTATCAGCTGATCCACTGACCTAGTTTTGAGTCCACTGAAAGCCTGATACTGTTGTATGTCAGCTGCTCTGCTGGGGACCAGCTCATGTTGGTTATTGATGTCAGAAAAGGCGTAGATCAGATGGGTGCACTTGTCGGGATCAATGTCTGAAACTGTGAACTTCCCGTACTCCGCTCTGTCTTCAGCCAAGCTGTTATAGTAACACACCAGCCTGGAGGAAGAGGCTGAGACATGGAAGAAAATCATGATCGTTTTAATTTGTTTTTGAAGATGTCAATCATATATATATTACATTCCTGTTTACAAACAACCAGTCACTTATTGACATTATTTATCTCCTAGTAAGACTGCTGATCATTATTAATACATGTTATAAACTTACCCAAGCTGGCGATGATCAGACAGAGACCTTCAAAGTGACAGAGTCGTTAGTATAAGGTTAAAAACAAAGCTTATCAGGTCAGTTCACCCAAATTACAAAACAACAATGGGAACAAAAAAACATTTTTTCCCCTCACAAATAGGTTTAGATTTATTTGTTCATGTTCTGAAGGTATTACTCTGTTAGATTTCTGCTGTGACCCCAGTACATTGGAGGAGAATTTGATTTCATTTACATTTTGAAAATTTCAAGAGCAGTGTGTATTCTGGATGATACTCTTTGTGTGTTATATTTGTTTTACTTAAAGGGCAAACTGTTTCTGGAGAGATTTGCCTGTGAATTTTCTAATTGCAATTTTTAATTGGTAAGCAGTACAAACTAAATTCCATTCACTCTCACTTAAGGTAAGAAATTTATATGTGTCATTGCAAAGAATCAGTATTTGTGATTTAATATTGCAGTCTGTCAGTGCTGTGGTTGTTGTCGATTGCACATCTTCAGGCAGTGAAAGAAGAAGGCATGATTTGAAGCACAGGGCAAAATAAATAAATAAGTGCAGTTACAACCAAGTCTCAGAGGGGACTAACAATGTCACTTACTGTGTATGGCTATTAGCCCTGATATTTGTCTATTGGATTGCTTTTGCAATGAGGCTGATTTGCATAGAAATGGGCCAGTTCACACCATATATTACCTAATTTAGATATATGCAAAAAGCACAGGAGCACCAAGACCATATTTGCTTGGCAGCGCAGTAAGAGGTGCATTGTACCCTTTGCGGGTGCTTTAAGA
The DNA here is from genome assembly GCF_006386435.1 of Epinephelus moara. Taxonomy (NCBI): domain Eukaryota; kingdom Metazoa; phylum Chordata; class Actinopteri; order Perciformes; family Serranidae; genus Epinephelus; species Epinephelus moara. The sequence goes on along the minus strand of NC_065521.1, from coordinate 35,615,408 downwards.
TTTACACGATTTTATTTTGTCTTAAATATGCAGGTTTAGTAGTTGCAAAAGCTGTGCAATGGTTTTGTGAATTTGCTCCTTACTGTAATCCAAGAGACAAAAACATGGCTAAACTAGAGACCGGGATCATGGTCAGAAAGTGGGGGATCCGATGGCTCTCTTCCCTACTTTCTACCTCCTACTGCCGGTGCCTTGCTTATACTACACCCATCTTCAAATTCAACCTACAATGTGACTAAAACTTCACACCTCAGCTGTGACACTATCACAATGACAAAAGTTGTCCACAGAGAACTAGACAGACAGATAGACAGCTATCTGAACACCTGGTAAGGTACACAAAACTGCCTCTGTGGTAGTTCCTGCTACAATTGATGTCTCAGGGACCACATTTTGCCATGTTGACACACACAGACACGTAGCCTCACAAGGTGAAAACAATACCAGCCCCGCTGTCATATCTGGTAACACAACATGTGTCTGCATAGTTAGATACCACTGGTGGTAAGTAAGAAAATGTTTTTTTTTTTTGAGATTTGGATGTACTGACCCTGTAAGGAAACAATAACTTTGGCAGTGTGCCTTACCTGCAGTTAGAGTGAGCTTGCACATGTTGTCACTGTGAATAAGCAGAAGAAATAGAAAAAATGTTAATATGAAGCTGATTTTCAAATAAGTCCTCACTCCGTTGTTATTAATTTAAGTGTTTAAATGCATTTCAAGTCAGAAAACTGCATGTATTTAATTCTAGTTCAGTACCAAAGTATTTGTCCTTTCAAGGTCAAGTTCTTTCTACAGTATGATGATGCTTTCATTTTTGGTGTCAAAATTTAAAACTGATGAGTTTTACTGGAAGCCAGAGTTGGAAATGTCATTTCGATGAACTGTTCTATGTTTTTCATGAATTTTCTTTTTAATCTATCCTGACTAAATACTGATTATTTACACTTTCTAATGAGAAAGAACACTTGGTTGCCATACAAGGTAAAGGTCGATGAAACTGTGGCCTGTGACTGGGGATTTCAAACTGCACTTTAAACTTAATGTTAGACAGTGAATCTTAATAGCCCTTGTGAATTGTTTCACAAAGTAAGCTTTGAATTCATCTCTGAAATAAGTCACATTAATATAACTTGTATGTATAGATACTTTACAAAATTAACAGCAGGGTAAATCAGGGACATAAAGCAGTGTTTAAAAACAGGTGTTTGGTAGTCCTGTGATGTTTATATTAATTAACTGTGAATGAATGGTGGCAAAAGCAAACAGTACAAGTGACCGCAGAATGTCCCCCTGAGTATTTCATCTGTTTACAGATGCTGGTCACCATCATAAGATGGCATCATGTTTCATAAGGCACACAAAGTCAGTATTTTTTTCATTATTTAACCATTTTTCACCAGTTAAAGCCAGGTAAGGATAACTACGACATATCTTTTTAAATGTTATTTAAATGCTATGTCTATACTCTAGCTTGTTGAGGCCCAGATATTGTTACCTCAACAGTAAGTCAGCTGCTTTTTTGAGTGTCAGTTAGCATAATGAGTTTTATATTCTGTGGTGTGTGCATCATTAATACTAAGCACTTGGCTGAGGCCAGGTTGTGGGCTACATAAAATATTGGAATGATTATTTTGGTGCATGTTGCACACAGCTTTGTTTGGTTTACTTTTACAGTTAAAGGAGCTGTATGTAAGAAATCTAAAGCAAATAGACGTAAAATCATCTTAATATGTCACAGAGACTAAGGAATAATGTTCATTTAACATACTGATCTCACCGACAACAATAGTACAGCCAGAATATTTGCATTTAAATAAAAAAAAATTACGGTCTGCAAATCATGTTTATGTTTTGAATTTGTGTTTTGGCCTGTTGTGCCACCAACCGCCGTCTACCAGTCACACAGTCAGTAGAGTCTCGGCATCAGTTACAGTTATGACTGAGCTACAGCAGCACGGCAAGCAGCATTAGCAGTGTCCCGGTACATAGCATTAGCAGCTGGCTCCTCCGCTGTATCCCGGCAGCAGCGTTAGCAGCAGAGAAGCCGGACTTGCTCCAACGGTCCGCTGGAAAACCGAAGATCAAGGACGCGCTGATGCCTCGAATCTGTAGGGCAGGGGGGGCGGACACGACTTGCAGCAGTATTTTGAATTTGAGTGCAGTAACCGTTTTGGCCACATTCTTACATACAGCGCCTTTAAAGGGACAGTTTGGATCTTTTTAAGTGGGGTTGTATGAGTTACTTATTCATAGTCAGTATATTATACAGGTCTACAGTGAATGTCAGTTGGCCTGCCCCCAGTTTAGAGAAGCACGCTGGAGTATCGGCATGGAAGTTAAGCAGTATACTGCTGTGGGTGCTGTAGGATGCAACAAAACATATTTTAGCCACCTGAAGTTCCACCTGAAACAATCAAAAACAGTTTAAGAGTACACTATTGAGAATATTTTTACTGCTTTACCTTGTCACTTTAACAATGAACTGAAGTTGTTCAATGGCTTCAGTTCTCTGTCTGTGCTTTCATTGAGGCCTAGCCTGAGTGTCAGACTGAAGCTCCCAGAACCTTCAGTCTGACATGGCTTCCATTGAAGGCGATTTACAAGGGGGAGGGAATTTGATTTTTTCCCTAACCAATCAGTAGAGATCAACGACTCACCCAGAATCTGACGTCATTAGTATCCATGCCTCGGGGGTGCTGAAAACAAGCGAGCATTGGCCGTTTAAAATGTCTCCGTCGTCGTGCACGCCCAGCTGCATCGCCGTTAAATCCAGTTTAGCAGCTTCCTTAATTTGGTCCTCCATTAACGCGAGTAGTGGCGAAATACCTCGATAGCATCGTTAATGTGGTCTGTAGGATCTGTAGCGGTCGCCATTGTTGCTATCCTCACCAGTTACCCACCGGCGGACAGCTTGACATCAGCGTGGCGCTGATTGGCTAATCGCTAGACCCCCGGCGTTCATTGGTCCGTCCATCGTTTGGACGAGATAAATCGCAAATTAATTGAAGTATGCCAGACCAGTAATGCAAGCCTACTCAGTTGAGTGGGCGGGGTCTATGGTCTGGAGCCAGGCTAATTGAGGCCACCAGACTCCACTGACAATAACAGTAATTTTATGTCAGTGAACAAGGGAGCGGCTGGAACTAACCTGGAACTAACTGATCGAAGCAGCTGTCGACCAGCAGCTCCTTTGTTCAGCTGTGTTAAATCAGTATTTTTCTCAATGGAGTCTGGCTTTCAAAAAACCAATATAACAGCATCAGCTTCGTGTCTGATGGCAAGGTTAAGTGAATATATTCTAAATATACTGTACGCTTAAACTATTATTGATGCTTTTTTTAGGAAGCTAAAATATGTTTTGTTGGTGACCCATCCACAGCAGCACATTGCTCAGCTTAGCTCCTGCTTGCTTTTCCAAACTGGGGGCATGCTGACTGACATCTACTGTATGAAATCCACTGACTTTGGATAAGTCCCTCATACAACCCCATTTCAAAAGATCCAAACTATCCCTTTAAGATGTATCCAGCAGCTACTGATGTTGTCAGCACCCAACCAAAACATCTAAGGATTATTTTCCAAGAGGGAATCTCGATAAACGCTCAAATTGTGATCCGTCCTTATACCACAGGTCAAGACGTGAAAAAACAGATTCCACAGTAGGATGGGTATCACTCAGCATAGTTTCATCATCTACTTTAGCTCTGCCGATTTGAAAATAGTCTGAGAATACTGGAGGGAGATCGCAACTGTACCATCACATTGTCAAACCCAACTACCTGCTTCATAAATATTCCTCTTTTTACCAGACCCATGATATTTTCAGTTTGCTTTATCGGGAATAACAACACACAATCATAGCTTTAACAACATTAATGTAATGTTATGTTTAAAAAAAGAAATAAGGTGATCAGAATCTAGAGAAACAATATCAATCCAGCTGTCAAATGCCAAAGAACAGAGAGGACATGGTGCTCAGCATCCAACCACACTAACAGTATCATATTTACCACATATGTATCAATGAAGGTATGATGAAGTTAAGATCTGATCAGGTCTGATCTAACTAAAAATCGTGCATGTCATTGGCACAACCACAGTAATAATGAGATTAGGTACAACAAGCGAAAAGAGAAAGAGTCTACATGGTGCCTGCTGGTTCACTCTACCCCTCCACCTTCCTCCCTAAAATGTATTTAGTGTAGCTAGTTATAGAGATAGAGCAGGTATAGAAATATAAAAAGCAACAAGAAAGAAATCGCAAGTGGGTCGTTAAAATCAGAGTAAAAGGGATACTTACAAATTGAATTATGAAAGAAGCAAATATGGTGTCTTACTTGTAAGTGATGAATGACTGACAGATGTCTGGCTGTGCTGTTTTTAAATGAGGTAGACAGCAGACAGGGTGTGACAACTAGGGTGTGGATAATTACTGCATGTTGCAATGTCCAAAACAGTCGGATTCTGATGGAAGGTGGAACAATAGAACAAAGTCACCCCATGCCAGGCCCTTTTGACTTTAAACTCAAATTGTATTCACTGAATTAGCATGATATCAACATGTTCACATCTCTGTTTGTTAAGGAGGTTCTTTCTCTCTTTTAGGGGGACTGAGAACCCCACAGTCATCAGTGTTAATGTGCACCAGAGTCTGATTCAGACCACTCAGAAAGTGTTGTTTTTGATGAAACTAATGTAAGAACAAATTTCACATTGTGAGCTTTTAGTTTCTTGTAATTACTTGCTTAAAACTCTATCAAGTGACCAGAAAGACAGAAATACTTGGCCAATATAAGACATTAGCACTGCAATAATTCAGTGGTACTTTCAAAAAATTTTTCTGGTAATCAGCAGAAAGAGCAGAAATATTATGCAATAAAGATCCAGACTTAAACGATGTTGCAATTTCATTGTCAGCATTGTCTTAAAACACCAGACCACCAGGACATTTTAACAATAACAAAATGTTTTCTCTGGCATGTATCAGTCAAAAGGTGAATTTTCACCTGCTGTTCCTGTCCAATTCTTGAGAGACGTCTTGTAAACAACAATTATGTTTAAACAATGTCATGATATGACGTGTGACGTATATGTCAAGTTAAGGTAACTGTTAAAGACAAAGTAACAATACATGCATAGAACAAGGCTACAATTAGTCGAAATGAGCAGCGGCGGCATTCTCATTTACAAGGCGTGTTTAATTATACAGTGGTTAAAAATAAACCAGCAAAAGGTCAGCTTTAATGACAAAGACAGCAATTAATGCCATAATGAACAGCACAATCACCAAATAAGGCATGTCCTCAAACAATGTTATACACAACCAAGTAAATAGCACACACACCCAACTGGGTTAGAAACACCCATGTCCCACTTTGTTATTATTATTTTTTATTCACGAACAGCACTAAATAGTACTTTGTGTTGATAATTGTTGGCTTGAATGAAAGCAGTCGCTGCTTCCCAATAATAAAGAGCAGACTGACCCAGAATATTGCTTAAACCATGGATGGATTACAGAACGAGCCCTTGGGTCTAAAGTGGCAGGGGGCCCTCTGGCCTTCACTTGCAACATGTCACTCAAATTAACAAGTACCGACCAGAAGGAGACTCGAAATGACCACAAAGAGACACAAAACAAACAAAAAAGACACAAAATTACCTCAAAGAGACACAACTACAAAGAGGCGAAAAGCCACCACAAAGTCTGTGTCTTGCTTCTCTGTAGGAGAGGTGGTGGGGCCTGTTTCCAGGGGTCCATCTTCTCATAATCCACCCATGGCTTAAACCCCATTCGCATGGGATTAGTATTACCTGAAACCTCATGTGATTTAAGAATATATCCTCCACATCTGTGTTTCATTTGCAAGATAAACAAAGTCTGTATTTTACTCAAATTTACTCCCAGTTATGATGTCAGTGTTACTATTAACAGGCTACCACATAATAACAGTTGAACCTGTTGAAAGATAGAAAATGTTTCCCTGCTGCATGCAGTCAAGCATGTCATCCATCTCATCTTTTGAGATTTTGCTCTTGTGATGGATTTGGGCTTGCTCTCTGCAAATGGATCTCCATGCTGTGTAGTGAGATCAGAGAAACTTGCATTTGTAATTGCCAATGCAGTCTGTCTAAATCTCGTCCATGTAAGAGGCAGAAAAAATACATTTGAGAAACAAAAAAAACTTGCAAAAAAAAAATGCAGTGATGCCAACCACAGAGATGCCAATTCAAACGGGACTAACATTATCACATTACCTCTGTGTTTGGAAAAATATGGTGGGTAATCTCCAGCAACAACTGCACTTCCTCTGGAGGCTCAACTGGTTTGGGGGTGGTAAGCTCATAACGCTTTTTTGTAGCTTCTCTGTTTATATTTGGTGGTTGTTAATCTCTACAGGTGACAACAATAGGTTGCAAAATACAGTCACAATGACCAGTAAGATCATTGGCGTGCTCCTTGATCTGTCTCACATTTTTTGTAAGAGAGCAATTCCAAAGGCTCGAGGTATTTTTCAGTTTGCTCTTCATCTCTGGAACTGAGAGTTTGAGCTACTCTTCTTAAGACTGCCAAAGGCTGTCTTACTTTATATTTTTATTTTTTTGTCGCTTGATGCATTCATGTTCTATGTATTTATTCATATTTTTTATGCTGTTCCTTAGTCTGTGTGCCTCTGTGTTTTTCCTGGCTGCGAGACTATTGACCCTCTGGGATAGTGAAGTTGAAGTTTATAACAAACAGTGAGCTAGAAGGACCACGAGAGAGAAACCGTTATAAAAAGATGTATTTTAAAGTTCCTTTACCAGGGCCCTCTGCTCAGCACCAAAAGACAAGAGAGCAGCTCCTACTTATTTTTCCAGATTTTTAATGACTCACAGCAGCTCTAGTCCAGAGTGATGGGATTGAATTAATACTTAGGCCATTATATCATAAAATGTTTACAGAGGTAATTGTTGTCGTAGTTACTTTGCCCTGCAGTTGTGATGTTTTCTCCTCAAGTGGAGCCACACATCAAACCCTTTTGGCGTTACACTCTTTATTCTAGATACCTGTGTCTAATTTGTTTAGTTTCCACTTGTATTGGTTAGTTATTTGTTTATGCCAGTCTTTTTATGTTGAGTTGCTAACTTTATATCTGTTATTTATTTGCTTTGTGTCAGCGTGATGGCATTAGATTGTTGTTTTTCTTTAAATGTGTCTAAATAATCCCATAAGGGGTGGGCCATGATAAAACGGCCAGACATGAAAATAAACAATTAATTAATTTTTATTAACTTTTTACTGTGGCCTTTTGTTAATAAGAATAAACACCATCGCTGAAGGGATTTTATAGTGGACAACAGCTGTTGGAAGATTCTTTTAAAAACAGCGCTGTGTCTGTGACTTTCGTGGCTTCTTCTCGGATTCATACAGTTTACAGTCTGGCTGCTTGTCACTACCTTATTATGAAGTCCTGACCTCACCTGTGCACTGTGGGGATACATCCCGACCTGGAGATAAATACTCTGCCATAAATTCTAGTGGGTCGTAAATTGTGATTGAGAGAGACGACTTTTGAATGAGTCCGTACATTGTTTTAAAGGAAAATCTTGCATAGTGTGTGTTTAACATGTACATGCATTTATAAATGAATGAAAGTATATGTAATTCACTGGTGAAAAATTGGGTGTCATGACATTAGTCATAGTTTTGTTTGCTTACTGAAAAGAGTTGGAAGTGAAATAAATGTAATAATATTCCCATTATTTTGGAATTTTAGTGGCGACAGGAAACTTATGGAAATCCATCTGAAAATGGTGGTGCTGACATTTCATGCATACATTTTCAAAGTGTTCCACCTTAAAAGCAAGCATAGCCATTATTGTGTATGTTTTATAGAATTGATAATAGCATTGATAAATCAGAAGAAATTGTTAATAAAACATCTTTTGACAATACCAATTTCTCATTCTCCACACCAATACAGGGGTTTTCAGAAGCAGAAGCGGCTGTTTTGGGAGCTGTTGTGGCAGTGTTTGTTGTAGCTGTAAGGTCAGGAAAAGCTAAAAGAAGGAGAATCATATTTTGTTAACTCTTTAACTCTGTTTTATCAACACATCATATTTTCATATCACTGAGCATGACTGCTGAGATATCTCCATAGAGAGAGCAGATATTTGCACTCTGCATGATAAAATGTAATAAAGTCAATAACAGGTGATTACATTAAGGCTTAGCTAATTAAATCAAATACACACACAAAACCACCGGCCCATGTCAGGATAGGATAGAAACATTTTGGATTTTGATTACCTGGACACAGGAAAGTGTGCAGGTGGCTGATGAAAGGGTTGTTGCCCTGTTTACAGAACTGTCCACTAGTGTCATCCAGGTCCAGAGACCAGACAAAAGCTCCTCCAAAGTCGTTAGCCTTTAGGTAACTGGTCTGAGAGGATGATGAACAAAACACTTTAACCACTGATGTCATGTTAGGAATTCCTGAGCAATACTTTAGTATGAATGAAACAGATGACTACCTTAACTTCAAGGCTGTAGTGGTTGTCAAATCCAACCCACTGATTTCCTGTGGTGACATATGGAACGCTCTGATCAGAGATCATCCGGACTTCTACTCTTTCAAGATAAAGGCATGTATATATATATACATACATGTGTGTGTATGTATGTGTGTCGGCTTTTCTTGTTAAAAGCCGTGGTGTTGAAGGGGTGGTCCGTTTCACTCACGCTCCACAAACATTCGCTCGCCACGGTTTAAACAAATCTTAACTTTTATTTGTACAACTTAAATCCGTTCCAAGCTGCATGCTTAATTATCAAGACATCCAAAAGAAAACGAAAAGGTCTTGTGCGGCAACGAAAAACTTAAATTACGTGGTCAAAAAACTGTTTCCAACCACCGCCTCTTAACCAAACATTTAAGGTTTTTCCCATGCGCCGCCGCGCAATCACCTGCCCCATATATCCTCCTGTTACGCACAACACGCCCCCGGGAAACATAAAAAACAAACATAATAATATAAACAATCATAGCAATACCATAGGCCACCATAAGCAGAATAAACAATTCATTTCCACTGTAAAACTAAGTTAACAAATATGAAAGTAATAACTTCAATTTGAGGGCTGCAACAGTATGTGTGCATGTGTATGTGTGTACATGTATATAATATCTTATCAAATTGAGTTAAAAGGTAGTCAAGAGCACCAAAATCCAAGCACAATCACTGTGTTGAGTTGTATTATCCAGATATTATCAATATATAATTAGTTAATTACCACTGTGTTATCAATACATTACTACTGCATCATCAATATGTTATCACTGTGTGAATTTAAAAGATAAGCCAAGCAAGATCCAAATATAATAGTAGAATGAAGCCTCTATAGTAAAATCAAGCCAGGAGAGAGGAGGGGGAGCTGGAGAACAGAGACACCAGGACACACTGGCAGGCAAATAGACACCATAGTACATGCAAGGCCTGGGACATACACACACCCTCAGGCCAGTCCAAGCACCTGCAACATACACACCAACTCAAACTTGGATGATTGGGATACATCAAAGGGGGGGAGATCAGATATGGAAGACGTAAAGTGCTGAGGTTGACACTTTTGTGAAGGAAGGCCCCCCCCAATCGGTTTTAACTGGTTTTAGGGGTCTGTCAGGGTTCAAATGACGTAGAAGTGATGTTGTGACGTATATGACTTAGGAAAAATAAGGGTAATTCTACACATATGGGGTCTCATTCAGTGTAAAAAAGTGAGTAAATCTGTGTGTAGATTTGCACATAAAAGCCTACTCTACTAAAAACCTTCTCCGGATTCAGGAACACCGCGGGAAACTCAGATTTGATCATAAACACGTGTGTATGATCATGAATGCCAATCCATCGTAAAGTGACAGCGCGCTCCCGGTAATCAGCAATTAGCATAAATCCCCGCCCATGAATAGCCAATAACCACCATATAAGGAGGTGTAGGTGCATCCTGTCGACCTGTCAGTCATGGTGCAAAGAAAGAAAGAGAGTGAAAGAAAAAAGATTTTTTCCGAAGCGGAGATGGAAATAATTTTGGGTGAAGTGGACTTAAGAAAAAACATTTTATTTTCTTCAGTTAGTAGTGGTGTGATAGGTACAGGCAAAGCGAAGGCCTGGAGGGAGGTAACAGATGCTGTTAATGTTGTCTCCGTGGTACAAAGAACCATGTCAGAGGTGAAGCGTAAATGGTTTGATATGAAACTGGAGGCAAAGAAAAGCATAAGCACACACAAAAAAATACAGCGGCCACCAAACAAACAGAAGATTCATTTGTGGGGTTTTTAATTATGTGGGAACGGGAAACCAGAGATGTTTTGTGCATATGGATAAACTCTAAGTCAGTGATGGCTGTCGGAATGTAGAGCTATTTAACATTTATTTTAACAAATGATACGGATAACATATAGCCTAGCAGTTTTGTATGCATCGTCTTCAAATTATTTGAATCTTAATAGCCTAATTCACAATCATGAACCTAATCTGGATCTTAAACCTGCTAATTGCCAACTAATTTAACTAAATGTGTTATATTTTTTAATATTTTGTCATGTTTAGATTACGTGTTTCAAAGGCATCTGTGTATTGTGTACATAACAGAGCGCAATACGAGTTAAAATTGTAATTTCCAATAGTGACAAGCAATATTTATGTGCTTTACTAAATTTACACAAGCACTACGAGTGGTCAGGAGCAGGAGTAGATTTTGTTAGTAGCTACGAAAAGATCGGAGCTACTAAAATATTGATGAATGCGGACATGCACGTAAATTTCCGTCTGCGAACAGTTTACACACAAATTCCTTCTGCTCACGTTTCATGAATGAGACCCATGATTGGTTATAAAACTTAAGAAAGTGAGCAAGCGAGAGAGAGAGACTAGGTATAAAGGTCAGTGCCCGAGCCTTTTGGGTTCAGTTCTTGGTTCGGACCACCAACTCAAATGGGTTTATTTGGATGTCATCTCTGAGCAAAGAATAAACCCTCTTGCATTGGACTTCTGATCAGCCTCATAATAGGCCCAGAGTCCTTCTTCACCAGTGAAGAGACCTCCTATACTGGCACCACTGGCTGGTGCTCCAACAACACTGGATGCAGAGGAGAGGTTAAAAACTCACCCGTATGCCACTAACCCCATGTTTATGGCATAGTCCTACAATGTGGAGAAAAAAAACAATTGGGATGATATGACATCTCTAAATGAAAAGACATTTAGACAGTTAGAATATGAATCCCTGTACTTACAGTGTTAAAGTAGGTTTTGTTTCCAGTGTCCTGGGATCCCTGATATAAGGGGCTGTGATGTCCTGTGACACTTTCCCAGGGGCCATGAAAGTCAAATGTCAGCACATTAATGAAATCCAGGTACCTGATTAAATGCAGAGGAGACCACATTCACCAAAACATGACTGCAGCTAATTATGGGTATAATGTTAGGAATGGCATGAAATTAGTTTTACGTAGTAATCTGTGCGACTTCATAACTGGCATCGATGATTGCTTTCTCAGCAGAGACACTGGCAGTGACCAGTAATCGGTTATCTGCTGTTCCCTCGGCCATAAAGGCCTCTTTGAGCTCCTGTACAACACAGAAGCAAAGTTCAGTCTCAGTTATATATAAAAAGGTAATATTTTCATAAATTCTATATACAGCATATTTCTGACATCGAAACCATTTGCTCTCAGTAGTGTGATAGCAGACCTGATAAACTTTGCTCTGTTTTGTTGTGTTGCCACCATTGTACTGAATCTGGTAAACATTTAAACAAAACAGTGTTTTAAAGATGACACTCCACAAACTGCATTTAAGGACTGCATTTTAAGAGCACAAACACAAAGTGCAGCACAAAGCACAAGGTCATGTAGCAAAGACCAACATACAGCCATAAGTAAATGGTCAGGTTACCATGTTTAACACATGTGAAACCATTTTGTGAGTTTCAGTGGAGTAATATTTGTTAGAAGTAGGAGTTAATGAAAATGCTTTTCCATGGGCCATGGGTGATGCATTCAGCTGCACTTACTTTGCATTAGATTGAATGCAAACACTCACTAGTTTGCCACAAACACATTACATTTTGTCATATCTTTTTTAAGGGAATGTTGTCACACATAACAAAAAAATGTAAATCTTTCAATAAAACCAATTCATTTGCAGATACTAACAATACTGACCCCTTTATGTGCACATATTTGTGTGATTCTTCTCCAGCGACTGCTGTTGGTTCCTCATGATGTCATGAAGGTATCAGATATCAACATTCCTGCTCTTTGAACTATGTTTCAGTGTTTGCATTAATATATTGTTGCTGAAAACTGACATTTTGTGTGCTGATTGAATCAGGGAATTAACTTATTTATGTACTTAAATACCATCTCACTCTGCTACCTCATTTATATGAAACCACATACAATGTATGCTGTGCAGAGCACAAAAAACATATGGGCACAACAAGTTTCATGGTCAGAAAATACCAACGTGTTGAAGTGATGCTTACACTTGTCTTTGCAATGACACACAAATAAGGCCTCAGTGTTCATGTAAGTAACTCACTTTTGTTAGTTAAAGTTCAGGCCACCAACAGCCAACAGGGTTTTAAGCAGTGGATTTCTGTGGAGCAAAATAGTTCAGTAATGATTATTTAACAAAACAGGAAAGTCAGCATCTGGATACATTATATTAAGGTCCTTGTTAACCAACAATGAGTTAGTTAGATTATTTATCTGCTGGTAAAACTGTTGATTATTAATAATGTATGTTATAAATTTACCCAAGCTGGCCATCATCAAACAGAGACCTTGAAAGTGACAGACTGGTCAGTATTTAGGTTAAAAACAAAGCTTAAGAGGTCAGTTTGCTTAAATTCCAAATTCCATTCACTGTCATTAATCTGAGAGACAAAAGCATGTGTAAACAATGCAAAAATATCTTTATGGTTAGATACCACTGGAGGAAAATGAGAAAATATGTGTTTTTGTGATTTGGGTGAATTGACTCTTAAAGGAAACAAAACTTGAGCAGTGTGTCTCACCTGCAGTCAGAGTGAGCCTGCACATGTCCTCACTCTGTCATTAAACTCTTGCCACAAAAATACAGTTCATGTCAGAAAACAGCACATCTCTAACTAATTCTCAGTATTAAAAACGAAAAAGCAAAATATGGTCTAATAACATCAGAGTAAAAAGGATACTTACAAAGTCATGATGAAAGAAGCATATACTGTCTCTCTGCTGTGACTGATGACTGGTGGATCTCTGGATGTGCTGCTTTAAATCAGGTGCACATCTGACAGGGTGGGGCAGTTCACGAGGGTGTGGATAATTACTGCAATGTCAGAATTTCCAAAGCAATTGGATGCTAATTGAAACTGGGTCAGTGGTTAAAAGTCACCTCATGCCAGACCCTTTTGACTTTACATTCAGATTTTGGTCACTCTGATAGAGGAACTGGGAGGCCTGCAGTCATCAGTATTGATGTGGGCTACAGATTCACACAGGAGAAGTAATATGCAACGAAGGTCTCCTACCAGACTCAAACCAGGAGAGTTTCAACTTATTGTCAGCATCTGAAATCCCTAGACCACCAGGACGCCCTACGCCTGGGGTATATTTATAGCCAATAATCCAGCAAGTCTATATTTATGTTAGCTCCATCAACTATTCAGACGAAAACAAACAAACCCAAAACATCTTAACATCAGTATCAGTAACAACAGGGTTATTTCTATGATGATCTCTACGATCAAAAGGTCAATAGGCAAATTTTCACCTGTAGTTCCCGGACATCCATTAAAACAACATAGTTACAGCAATTATTAAATACAAAGAAACAAAACATGCACATAACAAAGCAATAATTTGTGGAAATGACCAACAGGAGCATTGTGGTGTAAGGTGTGTCTAAAAACAAAGTGGTTATGAATAAATCTAATGACCAGCACAATCATCAAATAAGTCACGTACTGAAACAGTTTTATTGAAAAAATAACAACCAAACAGACAAACAGGATACACACCCAACAGGGTTAGAAACACCTATCTGACATGTTGTTGTTCTTACTTTGTCATGACAACCAGAACTGAACAGTACTGGGTATTCTGAACATTGGCTGGGTTTGTGTACCATTTTAACTGGACAGGCACACTGACCAAAATATACTGTTTAATCATGTTTTCCTCTCTTGTGAGAGCAAAAATGCTGACAACTAATGGTGTTAATCTGGGGGGGAACCAGAGGGTGGGCGATATGCTTCAGTGACAACGCCATGGGTTGAGATGGTGTTTTAAGCAGTTTGAGCACAGTGCAGAGCGGCGGTGATTAGCCAGACAGTGGGGCACGCACACAGGGACTCACATGCACTAGCATGCACATGCTGGTGGACCGTCTACCACAACCACAAACAGAGAAGCTCAGATTACAAAGCACACATTTCATACTCCGCACTGGATCCTCTGCAGTCTACATAGAGAGGAGAAACAATATGCAAAAAATGTCTCCTACCAGACTCAAACCAGGAGTGTTTTAATTTATGGTCAGCATCTGAAATCCCTAAACCACATGGACGCCCTACGCCTGGGGTATATTTGTAGCCAATAATCCAGCAAGTCTATATTTATGTTATCTGCATCAGCTATACAGGCGAAAACAAAAAAATACAACTATTTAACATACTATCAGTAACAACAGTTATTTCTCTGGCATGAGAGTTTTTGCCTGTATTTCCTGGACATCCATTAAAACAACATAATGCTATATGCGGGGTAAGTCAAATTACAGTAATTATTAAATACAAAGAAACAAAACATGCACATAACAAGGCTAGATTTAATGGAAATGACCAACAGGAGCATTGTGGTGTAAGGTGTGTCTAAAAACACAGTGGTTATGAATAAATCTAATGACCAGCACAATCATCAAATAAGTCACGTACTGACACAGACAAACAAACAGGACACACACCCAACTGGGTTAGAAACACCTATCTGACATGTTGTTGTTCTTACTTGGAGGGGCGTCAACATGCTTCAGTGACAACGCCATGGGTTTGAACAGCATTTTCAGTGGTTTGAGCACAGTGTAGAGCGGTGGTGATTAGCCAGACAGTGGGGCACGCACACAGGGACTCACATACACTAGCATGCACATGCTGGTGGACCGTCTACCACAACCACAAACAGAGAAGCTCAGATTAAAGCACACATTTCATTCTCCGCTCAGGACACCATTACCTCACTATATCTGTACATAGCCAACAGTTGTTTGTTATAATGATGCTCTGAACGTCCTGTACAGCTCCTTTAGAAAGTCTGTTGGAAGCTATACTCCATCATTTATACCTCACTAAAAAAAGGACCTTTTTTTTATGTCTCCTATTTAAGCGTTCTTTTGAGCAAACAGTTAATAATTGTGCCAGTGGCTGAGAACAAGTCCTCTAAGAGTGTCTGTGATTGTGTACCTGTGGTCCTGACTTCACTGATAATGATTCAAATAGCTGATCAAGAGGGAGTTTATCTGGTCTGTGGAGGACTCACTGGATCCTCTGCTGTCTGTATAGTGGAACAAAACAGGGGTTGATGTTACTGTTCAAACTCTTGTTTACTTGATTTTGAAACAGCTTAAAGGCCTGGTGCACAAACTGAATGTCAGCAAACCTAAAGATACATGTGTACCTTTTCGAAGAAAGTCTTCCACACCCATTCAGACAGTCATTGGGGTCAGATCATTGGACAGATTCAGTGTTACAAATATCTGGATACTTTAATTCAATGGTTCTCAACCAGGGGTCCAGATACCCCCACAGGTCCTTGAGGAAGTTCCAGGGGGTCCCCAGAAAAGTGTGGAATCTTTTTTTTTTTTTTTTTTCCACTATTTAATTCACTATATAGGTGAACCCCATATGAGTAGGGTCGACTATTCTGATCATAGGTTTCACTTTCTCATGGTTATCTCCTCAACTGTAGTTGATAACTATAGAATTCTGTTCCTCATCATAAATAACAACCCAAATCTTTTGCGATGTAGGTCCCAGAAGCAAAATCTTATGTTTGTATTAGGGCTCATTTATGCTCAACGTTAAATACGGATCCGGATACGGACGGAGCCTTCTGTCCGTGCTCTGCGTTAATTTCGTCCGTATTTCTGCACGTTTCCATAAAGCTTACGGATACGGGTCAAACGGAGCAGTACCACCGGGAACCGTGGGGGCAGTGTTGCTGTCACTACCCGATACATAGCTCTAGTGAGACAAGAAGAAGCAATAACAATTCAATTTCTCTCATCGGCAGTACTAGAGAAAAGAATTCTCCGTCCTCCAGTTGCAATGTATTTAACGGCCTCACCGACCACCGCCTCCTACAACGCTGCCTCTGTTTTTGTCTTTTATGCAAGAGGTACATTATCAATATGTCCTCCACAGTCGCCATGTTTGTTTTTAAGTTTGTTGTTGTCATAAACTTTTGAGGCTGGGCTGCCTCCTGGTGGATATATTGGTTAACATCCATGCCAACGTAAAGGGCGCATGGAAGTATGTGGGCAGTGACGGTAACATTGTTTGAAACGGACGTATACATTTTCGTACGTAGCATAAATGAGCCCTAATGTGAATATAATGTGAATTTAGGGGTCTTTAACACAAAAAAGCTCAGAACTTCTGCTTAAGTTGACAATAAGCTGACTTTTAATGACCACACAGGGGTGATTCCCAAACAAGTCAATGAAAATTAAATTAATTGATTTTAATGGTTCTCGTCTGAGCAGAGCAGAAACCATTAAGAGCCTGTTAGATTTATGAATAGAATTTTAAAATAGATTCTGTATTGCACTCAGAGACAGAGAAGTAATTTAAACACTGGTATCTTTGTGTGTATGAATAGGACTCTGGATTCTGTTTTAAATGAGCTGGAGCCTTTCCATTGTTTGTTCTGGTAACTGAGCAAAAAGTTCATTACAATATTTTTACCTTGTTGAGATGAATGAATGAGACAGTTTCTCAGAAAGAGTTAAATGAATCCGCAACTTTTGATGTTTCTTCAGGTGATATTCAACTAAATATGAACAAGTACACACCCATACAGTGTAGTTAGATACACCAACAGTTACATATGTCGCAAACATATATTAAGTAATACATGTCGGATCAAATGATGCACAAACAAACAAACAAACAAACAAACAAACCAAGAACATACTTAGACAAGAAACTGTACATATTAGAGCTTTGGACAATGCCCCCCATTTTCTTAATAAGAATAAACATTCAAACTTATGGACAGTTGGGTCAGTACTGTCAGGAAAGTGCCCAGATTGCTGTCCATTACATGGTTCTGTCTTATTGGCAGTTGTGGGAGGGTAATCTAATTTCAACATTCATGATAGCTGTAGAGTGAGTGATTTTTGTTTTTTATTATAACTCACCCATTTACATTTACAAGGCTTAAAGTAATGTGAGCTGCTTTGACAGGCTGGCTGCCAATAGTGTCCTTGGCTTCTCAGTCAGATCCACCCCTCACTCCTCCACAGTGCCAGCCTCTCACCCAAATATGGTCACTTCTGGCTCCAAAAAAACCAAGATGGTGATGGCCAAAATGCAGAACTCGAGACTTCAGAATGAGAATCCACAAACCAATGGATGATGTCGCGGTAGTAGTGTCCATTATTTTTACGGTCTATGGCTGTGTACAAAATCATTCACTCATTGACTACTCCCTACTCACTGTCTAGGAAGTATTATATTGAGGACTATATAGTGAATATAATCGCAACATGAAAAAATGTTTTGGCCATGAATTGGGTTATTTTCTTTGCACTTTCAATTAAATTATTGCTGTTGCACAATTAAAACATGTCATATCAACAGCAGCTGGTGGTCCATCCATAACAAATACCGCTGTGGATATTTGTGATAAATACATGATATTATACTGAATGTATTTTCCCCAAATTAAGAAATAATGTTTCGAAGCACTTTGTGACCATTTGTGTTGTGTGTTACGCACTGCTCTGCTCACATTAAACACGTAACATATTGTCAATGTGAGTAGTTTTCTGTTTACCATTTGATATGTTGAAGTTTGTTTTACGTAAGTTTGTATACTTTTTGTCTATTTGCTGTATGCTGTTGTATCTTAAAATGTTGTCTGTTGTATGCATGATGCACTTTACTATGGGCATTCGGCAATAGATTATCGCACTTATTAGCATTTTATTACGGGCAATTCTGCAATATGAATCAGCACTTTATTATGGCCGGGCACCCTGCATTAGAATATAGAATATTTTGTTGTTATTGTGGTGGTTGTGGAAAGTTCTTATTGTCCTTCCTCCCTCCTCTTCTCTTCTTACACCTACCTGCCTATGGGACAGGAGATGGAAATTAGCCGTACAGCTACAATCTCTTCTCATATAATATGCATTGTCCCATTTCTAAATAAATAAACTTGAAACTTGAAACTTACCAGTTAGTCATTAGCCTACACCATTACTGCACAAATTACAGTTAGTTGCGATCCAGCACTACAAAATGGCAAAGTCACGATGTAGTGGTCAGTAGGTGCATCTCAAGTCACTTAAATTGACGTTCCACGTTTCCCTCACTTGAGTCTTTTCCTTGATTGACGTTCCACGTTTCCCTCACTTGAGTCTTTTCCTTGTGTCCTAGTCCCTCCCACCAGGGATGATGCAGAGATGCGAGGAAGCCATGCGAGGAGAGAGGAATTGAGGAAATATATTTTTAGAGAAATGAGAAGTCGTTTCCTTATCAGAGACTCTAACCTGACACTAAGGAATCATTAGCCTCACGTGTGACTCAATGGATATGACGATCAGTGGTGTAAAAGGTGTGTCTTGCTGAGAGACACGTTCTCTCTGACTTTAATTTTCTCCATACTAAATGTTAATGGGGTAAATAACAGATAGTGAAAAGAAAAATCGAATAAATGAAGAAGGTTGTCTTTTCCGTTGTTCAGACCTACACTTTACACAGATGTTTTCTTTTGACTAGATGGTGAACCAGAAAGCAAAATATAAAATTTGGGAGTGATACAGTTGAGTTTAATCTCTTATCTGTCTTCACTCCAGTATAAAACCCGTGTATGATGTGATGTATCAGATCCAATCAGCTGCAGCGTCCTATCAATACAATATGGGGGCAAGCTGGCTAATGAGCGACTTCCGTGAAGGCTGCTGTTGTGTATCCTTGCTCATCGCTCCTCAGAGCAGAAGTTATAGCTTTGAGACGACTTCCAGTTCAAGCAGGAGCAAGGAAATGACTTATGTAGTGAGTAGTGAGGGATTTTGGACACAGTTTATTTGGGTATGCTGACAACATATTCACTACACTGAACCTCTGGAAATCTCAGTGCTTCACTAAACAGTCAGCTTATCTAAACTGGACTACTGTCTCTTAACAGTGACGTTCTTAAGAGTTAACATTAACACAGTCTGTCACAATGTCATGATATGTAACAAATGTTAAATTGGATGGAAATCCCGGTGGAGCACTGCATCCAAACTTATCTTCACATGAAATAATGACGAGGCCAAGTGCTCAATTAAAACCACATTTAGTGTAGTAAATCCAGGGCATATTTATCTTGAAGATGCGAGAACTTGTAACAGAAAAGTGAACATTCCTCTTGAAGATGCGAGAACTTGTAACAGAAAAGTGAACATTCCTCAGGCACTAAGGACTTTACTTGGTTGGGCATATTGGTTAAAACAGTGTTAGGTTTTTACCTCAGTTGGTCTTCTTTGGAGCATAAAATAGTAAAAGCAAATGGCATACAACTGGTATTATATATGGATAATACAATGTAAATAAACACTGTTCCATCACATAATTAAAGCTGCTACAGAAGTGATCCAGTGATCACAAAAAACGAAATGTTAATATAAAAAATGGGCATCATCACTAATATGTGCATAGAAATGTTCTTACTTTGCACATAAAATAAGTTAGCATGCAAAATCAGAATCATGACACATGCACATCGGCCGATTTTGTCCTTACCATGGTGCATATGTTAGTAAATCAGGATCATCGTAAATTGACAGGTGTGTGCCTGCTATTTGCAGTCAGCATACTACTAAACCCTTATTTCTCTACATTAGGAAATATGTTTACTTAGAGGTGTATTATGGATAAAGCAGTAAAATTGCTTCTATGCACGTCAAGGCCCTGACATATCAGTGTCGGGCCATCAGTGAGCGTCTATGAGGGTCTTGACACATGGAAAAAACTAATAAGCTGTTCATCACTCTCTTAAAACATCTTATGTTGGTCTCTGAAGACGTGCTCTTTCCTGAAGTCATGGGCTGCAGTCTTTACGGTTGGAAATAGTTTAGTGGTTTTAATATGCGATGCATTTTATAAAAAGGTGTGTGTTTCCTTTGGATGGTCTGAGATAGTTCTTAATCTGTTCGCAGAGTACAAACAAATTCAGGTCAGAAAATATTGATGAATCCCAGATTTGTGTATAAACGTTTGTACGAATGGTTAAAAGCACAGATATGTGTATATGCACTTTTTGTGAATGAGGCCCAATGACCATACAAAGCATTACACCCAGGATGATGCGGTTCCATAAAGGGGTCATTTAAAACAAAATAAAACAAAAAAAACCCCAACTGGTTTAGATACACCTTTAATTTGCAGACAGAAATAGGACCACAATTAAATATACACAGTACAGGCTGTGTATGGATGAATTAAATAATATAAATTAAATTCATTGACAGACATGGATGGCAGGACATTGCCACTCTACTATACTACACAGGTCTTGTCAGTTACTGTTTGTATGTATGCTCACCAGCGAAAGTGAAAGCCAGCCCCAAATTAACTCTTGTTTTAGAAAGACCTTTTTGTGCTTGCCATTTCATCTAGCAATATTTGATTGTTTTCGGTGCCCTGTCTGAGATTTTAGCTTCCCCTTGGATGCATGCAGCTTATTGTCTGGCACTTTGTCACTGCCTTTTTATGAAGTCCCAACCTCACCTGCACACTGTTGGGATACATACCCAGAAATGTCCTACACATAGCAAAATAAGAGGAAAATTAGAAAATGCAGGCAGGGAGCAGTGTCTCAAACACACTGCCACACATTCTAGTGTGTCATAAGTTATGGTTGAGAGGGATTCATTTTGTATGACTGTTTTTTAGGAAGACCCTGCACAGTATACCTTTAACATGGACACACATTTACAAATGGATGACAGTATGTATAACTTAATGCTGAAAGGCCTGGTGTCGTGATATTAATGTGTAGTGTTGTTTCCTATTTGAAAAGAGGTTGAAGTAAAATATATTATTTATTTTTCCAGTGTTTTAGCATTTCAGTGGGGAAAGGGAGCTTACAGAAATCCATCTGAAAATGTTAGTTCTGACATTTCAGACGTAAATAATAGGCTATTTTCAAAGTTATCAACCTAAGTGTTCATAAGTCACGCCAAAAAAAGAAAAACAAAACAAAAACGAGCATATCTATGACTATTTTAAACATAACTCAACATTGGTGGATAAGAAGAAAGAATAGATGTAACAGCTTTTGACAAAACTCCCATTTGTTGGCAAGAACAAATATGAACACTTATGGACAGTAAAATGATAATTTGCAACTCTCTAGTTAACAACAGCTGTTACAAGATTCTTTAAACACCAACCCTGATGAACAAGGTTGCCTGATGCCTTCCCCAAAGACACAGTTGAAAAAAAAGGTTGGGTCAGTACTGTCAGGAAAGTGCCCAAATTGCTGTCCATTACATGGGTCTGTATTAAGTGGAGCTGCAGTTGTGGAAGCTGCTGTTGTGGGAGTAGCAGTTGTGGGAGCGGCTGTTGTGGGAGCTGCTGTTGTGGGAGCAGCTGTTGTGGGAGCTGCAGTTGTGGGAGCTGCTGTTGTGGGAGCGGCTGTTGTGGGAGCTTCAGTTGTGGGAGCGGCTGTTGTGGGAG
>NC_065521.1:35587932-35589564 GCF_006386435.1 Epinephelus moara | reverse complement strand
GGAGCTGCTGTTGTTGGAGCTGCTGTTGTTGGAGCTGCTGTTGTGGGAGTTGCTGTTGTGGGAGCTGCTGTTGTGGGAGCTTCAGTTGTGGGAGCTTCAGCTGTGGGAGCGTTTGTTGTGGGAGCTGCAGTTGTGGGAGCTGCTGTTGTTGGAGCTTCAGTTGTGGGAGCTTCAGTTGTGGGAGCTCCTGTTGTTGGAGCTGCTGTTGTTGGAGCTGCTGTTGTGGGAGCTGCAGTTGTGGGAGTTGCTGTTGTGGGAGCTGCTGTTGTGGGAGCTGCAGTTGTGGGAGCTTCAGTTGTGGGAGCTTCAGTTGTGGGAGCTGCTGTTGTTGGAGCTGCTGTTGTGGGAGCTGCAGTTGTGGGAGCGGCTGTTGTGGCAGCTGCAGTTGTGGGGGCGTCTGTTGTGGGAGCTGCAGTTGTGGGAGCTGCTGTTGTTGGAGCTGCTGTTGTTGGAGCTGCAGTTGTTGGAGCTGCTGTTGTTGGAGCTGCTGTTGTTGGAGCTGCAGTTGTGGGAGCTGCTGTTGTGGGAGCGGCTGTTGTGGGAGCGGCTGTTGTGGGAGCTGCTGCTGTGGGCGTGGCTGTTGTGGGAGCGGCTGTTGTAGGAGGTTCTGTTGTAGGAGGTGCTGTTGTGGGAGCTGTAGTTGTGGGAGCGGCTGTTGTGGGAGCTGCTGTTGTTAGAGCGGTTGTTGTGGGAGCTGCTGTCGTGGGAGCAGCAGTCGTGGGAGATGCAGTCGTGGGAGCTGCTGTTGTGGGAGCAGCAGTTGTGGGAGCTGCAGTTGTGGGAGCTGCTGTTGTTGGAGCTGCAGTTGTGTGAGCTCCTGTTGTTGGAGCTGCTGTTGTTGGAGCTGCTGTTGTGGGAGCTGCAGTTGTGGCAGCTGCTGTTGTGGGAGCGGCTGTTGTGGGAGCGGCTGTTGTGGGAGCTGCTGTTGTGGGAGCTGCAGTTGTGGAAGCGGCTGTTGTAGGAGCGGCTGTTGTAGGAGGTGCTGTTGTGGGAGCTGCTGTTGTGGGAGCGGCTGTTGTGGGAGCTGCAGTTGTGGGAGCTTCAGTTGTGGGAGCTGCTGTTGTGGGAGCGGCTGTTGTGGGAGCTGCAGTTGTGGGAGCGGCTGTTGTAGGAGGTGCTGTTGTGGGAGCTGCAGTTGTGGGAGCTGCAGTTGTGGGAGATTCAGTTGTGGGAGCTGCTGTTGTTGGAGAAGCAGTTGTGGGAGGTGCTGTTGTTGGAGAAGCAGTTGTGGGAGGTGCTGTTGTGGGAGCGGCAGTTGTGGGAGCTGCAGTTGTGGGAGCTGCTGTTGTGGGAGCGGCTGTTGTAGGAGGTGCTGTTGTGGGAGCTGCTGTTGTGGGAGCTTCAGTTGTGGTAGCTGCAGTTGTGGGAGCGGCTGTTGTGGGAGCTGCAGTCGTGGGAGCTGCAGTCGTGGGAGCTGCTGTTGTGGGAGCTGCTGTTGTGGGAGCTGCTGTTGTTGGAGCTGCTGTTGTTGGATCTGCTGTTGTTGGAGCTGCTGTTTTGGGAGCTTCAGTTGTGGGAGCTGCTGTTGTGGGAGCTTCAGTTGTGGGAGCTTCAGTTGTAGTAGCTGCTGTTGTGGGAGCGGCTGTTGTTGGAGCGGCTGTTGTTTGAGCGGAAGTTTTGGGAGCGACAGTT
>NC_065521.1:35570705-35587432 GCF_006386435.1 Epinephelus moara | reverse complement strand
AATACCAGCCCCGCTGTCATATCTGGTAACACAATATGTGTCTGCATAGTTAGATACCGCTGGTGGTAAGTAAGAAAATGTTTTTTTGAGATTTGAATGTACTGACCCTGTAAGGAAACAATAACTTTAGCAGTGTGCCTTACCTGCAGTTAGAGTGAGCTTGCACATGTTGTCACTGTGTGGATAAGCAGAAGAAATAGAAAAAATGTTAATATGAAGCTGAGAACAACGACATGATTTTCAAATAAGTCCTCACTCCGTTGTTATTAATTTAAGTGTTTAAATGCATTTCAAGTCAGAAAACTGAACTGTGTCACAAAGCAAGCTTTGAATTCATCTCTGAAATAAGTCACATTAATATAACTTGTATGTACAGATAATTTACATATTAACAGCAGGGTAAATCAGGGACATACAGCAGTGTTTAGAAACAGGTGTTTGGTAGTCCTGTGATGTTTATATTAACTAACTTTCAATGAATGGTGGCAAAAGCAAACAGTACAAGTGACCGCAGAATGTTCCCCTGAGTATTTTATCTGTTTACAGATGCTGGTCACCATCATATGATTATTTCTCTGCACCCACACACTAACAGTATCACACTAACCACACAATGAAGGTATGATGAAGTTAAGAACTGATCAGGTCTGATCTAACTTAGAATCATGACACGCATGTCATTGGCACAACCACAGTAATAATGAGATTAGGTACAACAAGAAAAAAGAGAAAGAGTCTACATGGTGCCTGCTGGTTCACTTCACCCCTCCACCTTCCTCCCTAAAATGTATTTAGTGTAGCTAGTTATAGAGATAGAGCAGGTATAGAAATATAAAAAGCAACAAGAAAGAAATCACTTAAAAACTGGGTTGTTAAAATCAGAGTAAAAGGGATACTTACAAATTATATGATGAAAGAAGCAAATATGGTGTCTTACTTGTAAGTGATGAATGCCTGAAAGATGTCTGGCTGTGCTGTTTTAAATGAGGTAGACAGCTGACAGGGTGTGACAGTTAACTAGGGTGTGGATAAGCACTGCATGTTGCAATGTCCAAAACAATTGAATAGTGATGGAAGGTGGAACAATAGAACGAAGCAAAGATACCTCATGCCAGGCCCTTTTGACTTTAAACTCAAAATTTATTCACTGAATTAGCATGATATCAACATGTTCACATTTTTGTTTGGTAAGGAGGACATTAGCACTGCAATAATTCAGTGGTACTTTCAAGGTTTTTTTCTGGTTTGTTTTTGTTGACTGGCAGTGGTGGCTGGTGGGTGTTCAGATTTAAGTCTAGACACTGGTGGTGGTAATATTGTTGATAAGATGAGATGAAGAGGGAGCTAAGGATCTGGATGTGAAGAGAAATGGACTTCTGATGAGCTCGTCCTGGGCTCTGGATAAGGTGACTGGAGGTGAATGAGGTGGAGGAGGTTTTGACGATTCCGCCTAAAATGACAGCTGACAGGAGCAGAGAGGAGAACAGATTTAAAGTTTGGCAGCAGCAACATGAATGGCTGAAGGAGATGGTGGGAATGTTTGTTTGACTAACCAGGAGAGGGAACACCCATAGTCAGCTGATTGGTGGAAGTGGTGGGAGTGGGATAGAGAGGGAATTGTGAATGGATATGGCATAAAGAAAGTCTTCCTGATTGAACTTATGCTGAGCTTCATTTAAGCCTCTTTAAATACAGAAAAATGTTACATACTGGATGCAGTCAGGCCGCAAAAATCACCATACATATCACTATGCAAGATTTTATACTTCTGGCAAATATGATACAATTAATTATATTTCCATATGAATTCTGTATCAAATTTATATTAAGACCATTTTGAAAAGCAGATGTAATCACGTGCGTGTTCTGGGCCGAAAAAATGTCCTCCACTGAATGATTAAAGAAGAGTAAAATAAAACATTGTTTAAAGAAATTACTGCAAGGTATGAAATCATAAGATCAAACCATGAGTCAACAAATAACCTTTTTTCTTAATTTGTTCATATGATCTTGAGGTCTACATTAATCAAATGTTGATCAGATAAGATAAGATCAGATGATCCTTTTTTTGTCCCACCTCTGGGAAATTTACATTACCGCACCAAGGAAGAGTGCAAACAGGAAGCATCAGTTTAAAAAAAACACAAAGCAATGCAAATAAGTATGTATTGGTAAAAAGAAAGACAAAGATCAGTATAATAAGTAAAATGTAGACTGAATGGCTGATTTCACATTTTACATATATATATATATATATATATATATATATATATGTTCATTAGAGTAGTTTAACCTGTTTGAGATGAATGAATGAGACAGTTTCTCAGAAAGAGTTAAATTAATCCATAACTTTTGATGTTTCCTCAAGTGATATTCAACTAAATATAAACAAATAAATATAAAGAACACACCCATACAAGAGAGTTAGATACACCGACAGTTACATATGTCTCAACTATATATTAAGTAATGCATGTCAAATCAAATGATGCACAAACAAACAAACAAACAAACCAAGAACATACTTAGACAAGAAATTGTACATATTAGAGCTTTGGACAATGCCCCCCCTTTCTTAATAAGAATAAACATTATCACTTATGGACAGTAAAATGATAATTTGCAACTCTGTGATTAACAACAGCTGTTGCAAGATTCTTTAAACACCAACCCTGATGAACAAGGTTGCCTGATGCCTTCCCCAAAGACACAGTTGAAAAAAAAGGATGGGTCAGTACTGTCAGGAAAGTGCCCAAATTGCTGTCTATTACATGGGTCTGTATTAAGTGGAGTTGCTGTTGTGGGAGCAGCTGTTGTGGGAGCAGCTGTTGTGGGAGCGGCTGTTGTGGGAGCAGCTGTTGTGGGAGCGGCTGTTGTGGGAGCAGCTGTTGTGGGAGCAGCTGTTGTAGGAGCGGCTGTTGTGGGAGCAGTGGTTGGGGNTGGGAGCGGCTGTTGTGGGAGCAGCTGTTGTGGGAGCAGCTGTTGTAGGAGCGGCTGTTGTGGGAGCAGCTGTTGTGGGAGCAGCTGTTGTAGGAGCTGCAGTTGTGGGAGCTGCTGTTGTAGGAGCGTCTGTTGTGGGAGCTGCTGTTGTGGAAGCTGCTGTTGTAGGAGCGTCTGTTGTGGGAGCTGCTGTTGTGGGAGCTTTAATTGTTGGAGCTGCTGTTGTGGCAGTGTTTGTTGTAGCTGTAAGGTCAGGAAAACCTAAAAGAACGAGAATCAGATATTTTGTTAACTCTTTACCTCTGTTTGATCAACACATCATATTTTCATATCACTGAGCATGACTGCTGAGATTTCTTCATAGAGAGAGCAGATATTTGCACTCTGCATGATAAAATATAATAAAGTCAATAACAGGTGATTACATTAAGGCTGACCTAAATAAATCAAACACACAGGATGTCAGGATAGGATAGAAACATTTTGGATTTTGATTACCTGGACACAGGAGAGTGTGCAGGTGGCTGATGAAAGGGTTGTTGCCCTGTTTACAGAACTGTCCACTAGTGTCATCCAGGTCCAGAGACCAGACGACAGCTCCTCCAAAGTTGTTAGCCTTTAGGTAACTGGTCTGAGAGGATGATGAACAAAACACTTTAACCGCTGATGTCATGTTAGGAATTACTGAGCATTACTTTAGTATGAATGAAACAGATGACTACCTTAACTTCAAGGCTGTAGTGGTTGTCAAATCCAACCCACTGATTTCCTGTGGTGGCGTATGGAACGCTCTGATCAGAGATCATCCGGACTTCTACTCTTTCAAGATAAAGGCAAGTCTGAAGACAAGAATCAAATGTCACATTTAGATTTAATGGTTAATATAAAAATAAAAGTATAGTAATAGCAGTTAATAGAAATTATAATAATAATAATAATAATAATATTAATAATAACAATGATAATGATAATAAGAACAACAACAAACTTTATTTAAATAGCATCTTTCAAACATAAAATGCAGCTCAAAGTTCTTTACAAAGAGGGGGACAAAAAGAAAAACATAAAAGCATAAGAGGTACACAAAGCTGTAAGATACACAAAGTTGTTATGAGAACCTGAAGAAAAGATGAAAGATGTAAAGCACTAAAATATTAAAAGACCAAAAACCAGATACAATAGAAAGATATCAATATACGACTAATGAATCAACATCAGGTCAGAATGAAATAGAGCAGTGGCATAAACTGGGTAAAGCAGTCTGATAATAGATGAGGTTCTTGATCTCAGAGACAGTCAGAGTAAAAAGGTGTTTTTGAGCTGTTTCTTAAAGACACTCACAGAATCTGATTAACAAATATGCCGTGGTAGTGTTTTGTATAATTGGTGGGCTTAGGTGCTAATGGCTGCTTCTGCAACTTTTTTAATCAAGGAGGTTATTTATATGAATTAATTACATTCATAGCTTGCAGTTTTACCTCATAATAGGCCCAGAGTCCTTCTTCACCAGTGAAGAGACCTGCTATACCAGCACCACTGGCTGGTGCTCCAACATTACTGGATGCAGAGGAGAGGTTAAAAACTCGCCCGTATGCCGCTAACCCCATGTTTATCTTTTGTGGTGGTGCTCCGTGGTCCCGCCAGTACCGCATGGCATAGTCCTACAATGAGGAGAAAGAAAAAACAATTGGGATGAGACGACATCTCTAAATGGAAAGGCATTTATACAGTTAGAATATGAATCCCTGTTCTTACAGTGTTAGCGTAGATGTTGTTTCCAGTGTCCTGGGATCCCTGATATAAGGGGCTGTGATGTCCTGTGACACTTTCCCAGGGGCCGTGAAAGTCAAATGTCAGCACATTAATGAAATCCAGGTACCTGATTAAATGCAGAGGAGACCACATTCACCAAAACATGACTGCAGCTAATCACGGGTACAATGTCAAGAATTACATCAAGGAAGTTTTACTTTGCAATCTGTGGGACTTCATAACTGGCATCGATGATTGCTTTCTCAGCAGAGACACTGGCAGTGATCAGTAATCGGTTATCTGCTGTTCCCTTGGCCATAAAGGCCTCTTTGAGCTCCTGTACAACACAGAAGCAAAATTCAGTCTCAGTTAAATATAAAATGTAATATTTTCATACAGTACAGCATATTTCTGACAGTGTCTGTCCCAGAAGATAAATTTTGACCTTGCACAGCAGTGTGAATCTATGCTTGTCCTGTGGTCGGCTTCCAGCTCCTCCAGGGTACCGCCAGTCAAGATTTATCCCATCGAAACCATTTGCTCTCAGTAGTGTGATAGCAGACCTGATAAACTTTGCTCTGTTTTGTTGTGTTGCCACCATTGCACTGAATCTGGTAAACATTTAAACAAAACAGTGTTTTTAAGATGACACACAGCTGAGAGCACCAGGTCATGTAGCAAAGACCAACATACAGCCATAAGTAAATGGTCAGGTTCCCATGTTTAACACATGTGAAACACATTTTGTGAGTTTCAGTGGAGTAATATTTGTTAAAAGTAGGAGTTAATAAAAAGGGAATGTTGTCACCCACAATGAAAAATAATTTAAGTTAAATCTTTCAATAAAACACCAATTCATTTGGAGTTTGCAGATACTAACAATACTGACCCCTTTATGTGCACATGTTGGTTTCTCATGATGTCATGCAGGTATCAGATATCAACATTCCTGCTTGTTGAACTATGTTTCAGTGTTTGCATTAATATATTGTTGCTGAAAACTGACATTTTGTGTGCTGATTGAATCAGGAAATTAACTTATTTATGTATTTAAATACCATCTCACTCTGCTACCTCATTTATATGAAACCACATACAATGTACGCTGTGCAGAGCACAAAAAACATATGGGCACAACAAGTTTCATGGTCAGAAAATACCAATGTGTTGAAGTGATGCTTACACTTGTCTTTGCAATGACACACAAAAAAGGCCTCAGTGTTCATGTAAGTAACTCACTTTTGTGTGTTAAAGTTCAGGCCACCAACAGCCAACAGGGTTTTAAGCAGTGGATTTCTGTGGAGCAAAATAGTTCAGTAATGATTATTTAACAAAACAGGAAATTCAGCATCATTTCCACAATATTTATAGACTAAGGGGACAAAAGTGAAAAGGTCTGAATGCACTGATTTGGCTGAAGCACTGACCTGGTTTTGAGTCAATTGAAGGCCTGATAGCGTAGTATGTCAGTTGCTGTGCTCGGGACCAGCCTGTGTTGTTTGTTAATGTCAGAGAAGGCGTAGATCACATGGGTACACTTGTTTGGATCAATATTTGAAACCGTGAACTTCCCTCTTTTTTCAGACAAGCTGTTGTAGTAACACACCAGCCTGTGGAAAGAGGCTGAGGTAGAGGCTGAGGGAGAGGCTGAGGGAGAGGCTGAGACAGGAAGAAAATCATGATGGTTTTAATTTGTTTCTGGAGACATCATTATTAAGGTCCTTGTTAACCAACAATGAGTTAGTGACATTATTTATCTGCTGGTAAAACTGTTGATTGTTAATTATTAATAATGTATGTTATAAACTTACCCAAGCTGGCCATCATCAAACAGAGACCTTGAAAGTGACAGACTGGTCAGTATTTAGGTTAAAAACGTAGCTTAAGAGGTCAGTTTGCTTAAATTACAACAGGTGTGTACTGTCTGGATTCTCCACAGTTAGTTACCAGTACATTTTCGAAATGCAACTTTTCATTGGTCAGCACCACAAACCAAATTCCATTCACTCTCATTAATCTGAGAGACAAAAACATGTGTAAGCAAAGCTTAAGAATATCTTAGATACCACTGGAGGAAAATGAGAAAATGTGTGTTTTTGTGATTTGGGTGAATTGACTCTTTAAGGACACAAAACTTGAGCAGCATGTCTTACCTGCAGTCAGAGTGAGCCTGCACATGTTGTCACTGTGTGGATAAGCAGAGGAAATAGACAAAAAAAGTTTGATATGTGTCTGAAAAGACGCCATGATTTTAAAACAAATCCTCACTCTGTTAATAAACTGTTGCCACAAATATACAGTTCATGTCAGAAAACAGCACATCTCTAACTAATTCTTAGTATTAAAAACGAAGAAGCAAAATATGTTCTAATAACATCAGAGTAAAAAGGATACTTACAAAGTCATGATGAAAGAAGCATATACTGTCTCTCTGCTGTGACTGATGACTGGTGGATCTCTGGATGTGCTGCTTTAAATCAGGTGCACAGCTGACAGGGTGGGGCAGTTAACGAGGGTGTGGATAATTACTGCAATGTCAGAATTTCCAAAGCAATCGGATGCTAATTGAAACTGGGTCAGTGGTTAAAAGTCACCTCATGCCAGACCCTTTTGACTTTAATTCAAATTTTGGTCACTCTGATAGAGGAACTGGGAGGCCTGCAGTCATCAGTATTGATGTGGGCTATAGATTCACACACAGGAGAAGTAATGTGCAACGAAGGTCTCCTACCAGACTCAAACCAGGAGAGTTTCAACTTATTGTCAGCATCTGAAATCCCTAGACCACCAGGACGCCCTACGCCTGGGGTATATTTATAGCCAATAATCCAGCAAGTCTATATTTATGTTAGCTCCATCAACTATTCAGACGAAAACAAACAAACCCAAAACATCTTAACATCAGTATCAGTAACAACAGGGTTATTTCTATGATGATCTCTACGATCAAAAGGTCAATAGGCAAATTTTCACCTGTAGTTCCCGGACATCCATTAAAACAACATAGTTACAGCAATTATTAAATACAAAGAAACAAAACATGCACATAACAAAGCAATAATTTGTGGAAATGACCAACAGGAGCATTGTGGTGTAAGGTGTGTCTAAAAACAAAGTGGTTATGAATAAATCTAATGACCAGCACAATCATCAAATAAGTCACGTACTGAAACAGTTTTATTGAAAAAATAACAACCAAACAGACAAACAGGATACACACCCAACAGGGTTAGAAACACCTGTCTGACATGTTGTTCTTACTTTGTCATGACAACCAGAACTGAACAGTACTGGGTATTCTAAACATTGGCTGGGTTTGTGTACTGTTTTAACTGGACGGGCACACTGACCAAAATATACTGTTTAATCATGTTTTCCTCTCTTGTGATTTTTTTGTGAGGAGGAAATTGTCTGCACATGGTTCTCAACATGATGGACAAGCTGTCGGCTTGCAGCTAACACTGCTAACTCCATAAACACTGCTAACAATGGCAAAAGTGCTGACAACTAATGGTGTTAATCTGGGGGGGAACCAGAGGGGGGGTGATATGCTTCAGTGACAACGCCATGGGTTGAGATGGTGTTTTAAGCGGTTTGAGCACAGTGTAGAGCGGTGGTGATTAGCCAGACAGTGGGGCACGCACACAGGGACTCACATGCACTAGCATGCACATGCTGGTGGACCGTCTACCACAACCACAAACAGAGGAGCTCAGATTACAAAGCACACATTTCATTCTCCGCTCAGGACACCATTACCTCACTATATCTGTACATAGCCAACAGTTGTTTGCTATAACGATGCTCTGAATGTCCTGTACAGCTCCTTTAGAAAGTCGCTTGGATGCTATACTCCATCGTATATACTTAATCAAAACAGGACCTTTTTTTTCCTGTCTCCTATTTAAGTGTTCTTTTGAACAAATTAATAATTGTTCCAGTGGCTGAGAACAAGTCCTCTAAGAGTATCTGTGATTGTGTACCTGTGGTCCTGACTTCACTGATAATGATTCAAATAGCTGATCAAGAGGGAGTTTATTTGGTCTGTGGAGGACTCACTGGATCCTCTGCTGTCTGCATAGTGGAAAAAAACAGGGGCTGATGTTACTGTTCAAACTCTTGTTTACTTGATTTTTTAAACAGCTTAAAGGCCTGGTGCACAGACTGAATGTCAGCAAACCTAAAGATACATGTGTATACGTAAAGATACATGTGTATACGTATTTCATTTGTGTCTCCCTGGACTGCAGTGTTAGAGAGTACATAAAGGAGAATACTTTTTCTTTCAGGTTGGTTGTTGTGTCTGCTGTAATGGTACTGTTTTGTCTCTTTTGCGCTTGTTCAATTGGTAACTTGTAAAGTTGGAGATCTTAGAGATCTACATACTCCACTGCACTTATATTAATTGCTCTTGAAAAAGGCATCTGCTGAATGTCAAGTCTTATCGTCCTCTAAAAGAACTGTAGTGCATCACTGTGGCCTAACTGTTCAATTCCCCTAGTCACATTGCCGTTGGCTGCTCATTCAGTTATTTAGCAGTTGCTTGACTGACAGAAACAATCCAACATTGCATCCCTGAAGTCACAATAAGTCCTACTGAATGAGTCTTGCTCAAGATGTTACTAGTATGTTAGGGACTGTTCTTTATTTATAACAGGAATGAGGTGGTTGGGGTGTGATCTATTTTTTTTTTAATTTATTTTTTTTTTTTTTATCATGACCCTCACCAAAGTTACAAATATTTTTCCTTGAGCCTCCCTGAGTGACTGGGGGGAAACGCATGGTCCTCCCTCCTCCATATATTACCATATTTTTCTCTAATCAAACCAAATGTAGGCATTGCAACCAATGCAACAAGCAAACAGCACAAAGGGAGTGAGTTATCAATCAAATTTGAAAATCTAACAATACAATTTATTCTTACAGTTTCTGGCCATGATAAATGGTGTAACTTTGGCAACTTTCGAAGTCAAGATGCTTTTCCAACCCACTGGCAGATTTTGGGGTTCAGGGAGTATTTTAAATAAAAACAAAAATACAACCATTTAAAGTTCTATGTCCTTCCTGTAAGTCAAAGTAATTCAAAACACATCCCTCCCCAGTGCTTAAAAAATTCTTCAACATGCCTCAGCCTCCCCCATTTTGCCCCACCCCCTCCCCACTCATGAATAACGAAAAGCATTGCTCAACTACCAGAACATAGATAGTCTATCACTGTACATAGCCAACAGTTGTTTGCTATAACGATGCTCTGAACGTCCTGTACAGCTCCTTTAGAAAGTCGCTTGGATGCTATACTCCATCGTATATACTTCATCAAAACAGGACCTTTTTTTCTGTCTCCTATTTAAGCGTTCTTTTGAGCAAACAGTTCAGAATTGTGCCAGTGGCTGAGAACAAGTCCTCTAAGAGTATCTGTGATTGTGTACCTGTGGTCCTGACTTCACTGATAATGATTCAAATAGCTTATCAAGAGGGAGTTTATCTGGTCTGTGGAGGACTCACTGGATCCTCTGCTGTCTGCATAGTGGAACAAAACAGGGGTTGATGTTGCTGTTCAAACTCTTGTTTACTTGATTTTTTAAACAGCTTAAAGGCCTGGTGCACAAACTGAATGTCAGCAAACCTAAAGATACATGTGTATATTTTAGAAGAAAGTCTTACACACCCATTCAGACAGTCATTGGGGTCAGATCATTGAACAGATTCAGTGTTACAAATATCTGGATACTTTAATTCAATGGTTCTCAACCAGGGGTCCAGATACCCCCACAGGTCCTTGAGGAAGTTCCAGGGGGTCCCCAGAAAAGTGTGGAATCGTTTTTTTTTTTTTTTTTTTTCACTGTTTAATTCACTATATAGGTGAACCCCATATGAGTAGGGTCGACTATTCTGATCATAGGTTTCACTTTCCCGCGGTTATCTCCTCAACTGTAGTTGACAACTATAGAATTCTGTTCCTCATCATAAATAACAACCCAAATCTTTTGCGATGTAGGTCATCATAAATAACAACCCAAATCTTTTGCGATGTAGGTCCCAGAAGCAAAATCTTATGTTTGTATAATGTGAATATAATGTGAATTTAGGGGTCTTTAACACAAAAAAGTTCAGAACTTCTGCTTAAGTTGACAATAAGCTGACTTTTAATGACCACACAGGGGTGATTCCCAAACAAGTCAATGAAAACTAAAAGTGTCTCATCAGAATTGGATCCTGTTCTCGGTAAAGTTAGAAAAACATGATTTTAATAGTTCTCGTCTGAGCAGAGCAGAAACCATTAAGAGCTTGATAGATTTATGAATAGAATTTTAAAATAGATTCTGAATTGCACTCAGAGACAGAGAAGTAATTTAAACACTGGTATCTTTGTGTGTATGAATAAGGACTCTGGATTCTGTTTTAAATGAGCTGGAGCCTTTCCATTGTTTGTTCTGGTAATTGAGCAAAAAGTTCATTACAATATTTTTACCTTGTTGAGATGAATGAATGAGACAGTTTCTCAGAAAGAGTTAAATGAATCTGCAACTTTTGATGTTTCCTCAGGTGATATTCAACTAAATATGAACAAGTACACACCTATACAATGTAGTTAGATACACCAACAGTTACATATGTTGCAACCATACATGTCGGATCAAATGATGCACAAACAAACAAACAAACCAAGAACATACTTAGATAAGAAACTGTACATATTAGAGCTTTGGACAATGCCCCCCCTTTGCTAATAAGAATAAACATTCAAACTTATGGACAGTAAAATGATAATTTGCAACTCTCTAATTAACAACAGCTGTTGCAAGATTCTTTTAACACCAACCCTGGTGAGCAAGGTTGCCTGATGCCTTCCCCAAAGACAGAGTTGAAAAAAAAGTTTGGCTCAGTACTGTCAGGAAAGTGCCCAAATTGCTGTCTACATGGGTCTGTATTATTGGCAGTTGTGGGAGGGTAATCTAATTTCAACATTCATGACAACTGTACAGGGGGTGATTTTTGTTTTTTATTATAACTCACCCATTTACATTTACAAGGCTTAAAGTAATGTGAGCTGCTTTGACAGGCTGGCTGCCAATAGTGTCCTTGGCTTCTCAGTCAGATCCACCCCTCACTCCTCCACAGTGCCAGCCTCTCACCCAAATATGGTCACTTCTGGCTCCAAAAAAAACAAGATGGTTATGGCCAAAATGCAGAACTCGAGACTTCAGAATGGGAATCCACTAGGGATGTCACGATTATAGATTTTCTTGGTACGATTATTGTCAGAGAAATAATCACGGTTTTACGATTATCACGATTATTAATTTCACAATATAAATGTGTAAAATCACATAAACACTCCTTATAGATCTTTAAGTTTCATTTATTTCCATGCCAACATAACAAAAATAATATAACAACAAAGAAAAGTAACCAAAAAGTAGTGTGTGGACTCTACTTTCACTACATGCCTCTTTGTGGTCCAGCAGTCTAAGTTTTTTCTAGGATGTGTGTGTCTTTTTGTCCTCTTTAAATTACAATTACACAAATAAATTGAGAGCACATCTCGTGCAGTGTTAATAGTAAATGAAACAGACATCGTGCTGGAAGGACAAGTCCAACATGTACTCAACACAGATGGGAGGAAGCAAAAGGAGGTAATACTAATGCTAAATGTTCACTGACTGAGGACCTTGAGAAGACATTACGTATATCTTCCACATTGCACACTGACACTGAAACAGTCTGACGACTAAAAAAAGGATTTGAACTTGTAACAGTCGAATATATGAAATGTGCCTTTAACATGGTGTATACTGTGTCGCCTAGCAGCAACGTCATCAAGCAACGCCTGTTATGATTTGAGTCTGTTGAGCGCACCCAACGCTGGTCGGACGTATACTTATGTGCTCCTGCTTTTTCTTTTATCTCTCAACACAACAGTGATGGTTTTAAGTACGTGTGGCGACTATTTTGTTCATGTATGAAAATGTAGTAGCCGTACAACCGGGCTTGGTAAGCTTGGAGTGTTTTTAAGTTGATGTAAAAATAAACGACGAGCATTTGTGAAATCCCGCACTCGTGTGGACGTGAGTTTCTGCCTGTCGTCTCACTCCAAAGAGCTACACGGACCCAAAACCATTACAACCTCACGCTGTGTGCACACAAACTGCAAAACTATCCATCAAAAAAGTTTTTGAGACGTGCCTTAGCTTGTCACGTTGCACTGTAAGCCCAACTCGTATCATACCACTATGCCATTAATTGCAAATGACACGCTAACATATAATTTTTAATTCAATGTTACATTAGATAAATTGAGATTGACGTATTTTAACCCAGTTAGTGTGCATTTACCTTTACTTGCGCATGTAAAGCCGGGTGGTTGTCCCGCAGGTGTTGTATCATGTTGCTCGTGTTTGAGCCTTTGGCCGCGACTTTTTTGCGGCATGTTTTACAAACTGGAAAGCCGTCGTCAACAATGACCCCTTGGTCATTTTGCGATAGCCAAAATGATACCACACGGCTGACTTTATCCGTTTTTTTGGGGGGGGAAAGTCTTCTTCATCCATACTTCATCACTCGGAGACTTTTGTAAATTTGTTTTCGTTCNAATGACCCCTTGGTCATTTTGCGATAGCCAAAATGATACCACACGGCTGACTTTATCCGTTTTTTTGGGGGGGAAAGTCTTCTTCATCCATACTTCATCACTCGGAGACTTTTGTAAATTTGTTTTCGTTCCGTGCGAGTTGCGCTGACCTACTGTATATGGTTCCATGTCCCGGCATAATCTTTGGAGAGTGACGGTGTTGAGGAATCTTTACGAATAATTAACCATGGCGTTTAAAATCGCGGTTAATAGTGAAATCAAGTAATCGTGACATCCCTAGACTCCACAAACCAATGGGTGATGTCGCGGTAGTAGTGTCCATTATTTTTACGGTCTATGGCTGTGTCCAAAAATCATTCACTCATTGACTACTCCCTACTCACTGTCTAGGAAGTATTATGTTGAGGACTATATAGTGAACTTATTAGCAACATGAAAAAATGTTTTGGCCATGAATTGGGTTATTTTCTTTGCACTTTCAATTAAATTATTGCTGTTGCACAATTAAAACATGTCATATCAACAGCAGCTGGTGGTCCATCCATAACAAATACCGCTGTGGATATTTGTGATAAATACATGATATTATACTGAATGTATTTTCCCCAAATTAAGAAATAATGTTTCGAAGCACTTTGTGACCATTTGTGTTGTGTGTTACGCACTGCTCTGCTCACATTAAACACGTAACATATTGTCAATGTGAGTAGTTTTCTGTTTACCATTTGATATGTTGAAGTTTGTTTTACCAGTTAGTCATTAGCCGACACCATTACTGCAAAAATTACAGTTAGTTGCGATCCAGAACGCTATGGTGGCGAGCATTATTATCCCTCTTCTGTACAGCACTAGAGAAAACCAATTGCAGATTTATTTTAATTTCTGCTGGACCGATGACGGTATATTAACTTTACAGTTACAATAATTGACAACTGTTTTTCACAATGCATTATGGGATACTTTGAGTCCACTATATAGGGTATAATAATTCCCACTATATGTTCAGACAGCACTGCAAAATGGCAAAGTCACGATGTAGTGGTCAGTAGGTGCATCTCAAGTCACTTAAATTGACGTTCCACGTTTCCCTCACTTGAGTCTTTTCCTTGTGTCCTAGTCCCTCCCACCAGGGATGCATGCAGAGATGCAAGGAAGCCATGCGAGGAGAGAGGAATTGAGGAAATATATTTTTAGAGAAATGAGAAGTCGTTTCCTCTTAAGTGTCACGTGAAGCGCATCTATTTCTGATGACAGCAACAGCTTATCAAAGACGGCAACCTGACACTCAGGAATCATTAGCCTCATATGTGACTGAATGGATATGACGATCAGTGGTGTAAAAAGTGTGTCTTGCTGACAGACACGTTCTCTCTGACTTTAATTTTCTCCATACTAAATGTTAATGGGGTAAATAACAGATAGTGAAAAGAAAAATCGAATAAATGAAGAAGGTTGTCTTTTCCGTTGTTCAGACCTACACTTTACACAGATGTTCTCTTTTGACTAG
This sequence comes from Epinephelus moara, assembly GCF_006386435.1. Classification (NCBI taxonomy): domain Eukaryota; kingdom Metazoa; phylum Chordata; class Actinopteri; order Perciformes; family Serranidae; genus Epinephelus; species Epinephelus moara. Next base: position 35,572,640 of record NC_065521.1, on the reverse strand, counting down.
ATGATGAACCAGAAAGCAAAATATAAAATTTGGGAGTGATACAGTTGAGTTTAATCTCTTATCTGTCTTCACTCCAGTATAAAACCCTGGTATGATGTGACGTATCAGATCCTATCAGCTGCAGCGTCCTGTCAATACAATATGGGGGCAAGCTGGCCAATGACTTCCATGAATGCTGCTGTTGTGTATCCTTGCTCATCGCTCCTCAGAGCAGAAATTATAGCTTTGAGACGACTTCCAGTTCAAGCAGGAGCAAGGAAATGACTAATGTAGTGAGTAGTGAGGGATTTTGGACACAGCCTATTTGGGTATGCTGACAACATATTCACTTCACTGAACCTCTGGAAATCTCAGTGCTTCACTAAACAGTCAACTTATCTAAACTGGACTACTGTCTCTGAACAGTGACGTTCTTAAGAGTTAACATTAACACAGTCTGTCACAATGTCATGATATGTAACAAATGTTAAATTGGATGGAAATCCCTGTGGAGCACTGCATCCAAACTTATCTTCACATGAAATAATGACGAGGCCAAGTGCTCAATTAAAACCACATTTACTGTAGTAAATCCAGGGTACCTTAATCTTGAAGATGCGAGAACTTGTAACAGAAAAGTGAACATTCCTCAGGCACTAAGGACTTTACTTGGTTGGGCATATTGGTTAAAACAGTGTTAGGTTTTTACCTCACTTGGTCTTCTTTGGAGCATAAAATAGTAAAAGCAAATGGCATACAACTGGTATTATATATGGATAATACGATGTAAATAAACACTATTCCATCACATAATTAAATAACAGCTACAGAAAAACAGTGATCACAAAAAACGAAAAGTTAATATAAAAAATGGGCATCGTCACTAATAAGTGCATAGAAATGAGTCAGTAAGCTGTTCATCACTCTCTTTAAACATCTTATGTTGGTCTCTGAAGACGCGCTCTTTCCTGAAGTCATGGGCTGCAGTCTTTACGGTTGGAAATAGTTTAGCGGTTTTAATATGCGATGCATTTTATAAAAAGGTGTGTGTTTCCTTTTTCCAAGTCAGCCAGACCTTTATTATTTGTGTGTGCGCATGGTCTGAGATAGTTCTTAATCTGTTCGCAGAGTACGAACAAATTCAGGTCAGAAAATATTGATTAATCCCAGATTTGTGTATAAACGTTTGTACGAATGGTTAAAAGCACAGATATGTGTATATGCACTTTGTGTGAATGAGGCCCAATGACCTTACAAAGCATTACACCCAGGATGATGCGGTTCCATCAAGGGGTCATTTAAAACAAAATAAAACAAAAAATCACCCAACTGGTTTAGATACACCTTTAATTTGCAGACAGAAATAGGACAACAATTAAATATACACAGTACAAGCTGTGTATGGATAAATTAAATAATATAAATTAAATATATTGACAGATATGGATGGCAGGACATTGCCACTCTTAAAGGTATACTACACATGACTTCTCAGTTACTGTTTGTATGTATGCTCACCAGCAAAAGTGAAAGCCAGCCCCAAATTATCTCTTGTTTTAGAAAGACCTTTTTGTGCTTGCCATTTCATCTAGCAATATTTGATTGTTTTCGGTGCCCTGTCTGAGATTTTAGCTTCCCCTTGGATGCATGCAGCTTATTGTCTGGCACTTTGTCACTGCCTTTTTATGAAGTCCCAACCTCACCTGCACACTGTTGGGATACATACCCAGAAATGTCCTACACATAGCAAAATAAGAGGAAAATTAGAAAATGCAGGCAGGGAGCAGTGTCTCAAACACACTGCCACACATTCTAGTGTGTCATAAGTTATGGTTGAGAGGGATTCATTTTGTATGACTGTTTTTTAGGAAGACCCTGCACAGTATACCTTTAACATGGACACACATTTACAAATGGATGACAGTATGTATAACTTAATGCTGAAAGGCCTGGTGT
>NC_065521.1:35564142-35567383 GCF_006386435.1 Epinephelus moara | reverse complement strand
GCTGTTGTGGGAGCTGCAGTTGTGGGAGCTTCAGTTATTGGAGCAGCTGTTGTGGGAGCGGCTGTTGTGGGAGCTGCAGTTGTTGGAGCAGTAGTTGTGGGAGCGGCTGTTGTGGGAGCTGCAGTTGTGGGAGCTTCAGTTGTTGGAGCAGTAGTTGTGGGAGCGGCTGTTGTGGGAGCTGCAGTTGTTGGAGCAGCTGTTGTGGGAGCTGCTGTTGTTGGAGCAGCTGTTGTGGGAGCTGCAGTTGTGGGAGCTTCAGTTGTTGGAGCAGTCGTTGTTGGAGCGGCAGTTGTGGGAGCTGCTGTTGTTGGAGCTGCAGTTGTGGGAGCTGCTGCTGTGGGAGCTGCAGTTGTGGGAGCGGTTGTTGTGGGAGCTGCTGCTGTGGGAGCTGCTGTTGTAGCTGCTGTTGTGGGAGCTGCTGCTGTGGGAGCTGCAGTTGTGGGAGCGGCTGTTGTGGGAACTGCTGTTGTTGGAGGGGCTGCTGTGGGAGCTGCAGTTGTGGGAGCTGCTGTTGTGGGAGCTGCAGTTGTGGGAGCGGCTGTGGTGGGAACTGCTGTTGTTGGAGGGGCTGTTGTGGGAGCTGCAGTTGTGGGAGCTGCTGTTGTAGCTGCTGTTGTGGGAACTGCTGCTGTGGGAGCGGCAGTTGTGGGAGCTGCTGTTGTTGGAGCGGAAGTTGTTGGAGCGACAGTTGTAGGAGCTGCAGTTGTGGCAGCAGCTGTTGTTGGGGGAGCGGGTGTTGTGGTTATTGTAGTGGGAGTCGTTTTAGGAGCAGTACTTGTAGTATTAGTGGTACTTAGATCAGGAAAACCTAAACGAATAAGAGTCAGATATTGTATAAATTGTTCATCAACCCTGTGGAATCATCACATCTTTTTTTTTTTGACTGTCAGCATAATACACTCTTAAAATGTAAAAAAACGGTAGATTTCATTACTCCTGATAGCATTAAAGGGACATTGTGTAGTGTTTTCAGTTGTTAATTGGCAAAAATCGATGTCTGCATTCACAAATATATCATCATACGTGTATTATTACCTCCACCAATAATCTGACTTATTCTCGTAAAAGGAGAATTTCGGATTTGTTTGTACATTGGGTGAGTAAGTTGTTTGGGGGTTCCATAATGTTTCACCATTTTGAGAATACATCCGCCAGCAAGGGACATATAGCACTACCAGTGTATAGCCCCGCCTTTGGCGTTTTCGTTGAGAGCCACGCCAGTGCTGCATGACTGAGAAGCCGAAGGAGAGGAGCAAGAGGCGCTTCGCTACTACCCCGGCAAATTTGAAAGCCTGCACTACTGCAGCATGACAAAGTCCCACTGTTTGAGCATAATGCAGGATCATGCATATGCAGCATCATGGGAGACGGAATCCTCGTCGCCAAGAAAGCGCAAAAGGGAATCAAAAAGGCAACGTGACCGGCGAATTCAAAAAACGAGGGTCAACATCGGGGTAGCCTTTCCCAGGTGGAAAGAGCTGCTGAAGGAGAAAGGTTTTAAAAGGGATGCTGTGATTGGCCTGCTGGCCTGCCTGTCATTTTTTGGCCAGGCAGGCCAGGCCAATGCAATCACAGGCCAGCGCCGCTGTCAGAGAGGGATGAGGTGTGTGAAGTTGAGCCACTTGTCAGTTGTCAAAACACAAGATGTGATTGATTTGTTTCGATTTACACCCGCCCCAACAGTCCTACGTTGTAAACAGCCAGCATGGTGATGAGGGGGTTTGTCAACTCGCGTCACGTGTGTCTTTGTAGGAGCCTGAATGAATACTCCATGAAGTATCGGATGACATGGTTTTATCAATGTTATCATAGCTTTTTGGTACACAGCGGCAACCGTTGTTGCAATACGCGTTTGAAACAGTGAGGCGCTAGAGTGCGCTATCCGTTTGAATGCAATATACGATTTCAACGTTAGATGGGAGAAATTTCTACACACTTTGGCTTTAAGTCAAATACACATTTCAAACCTCCATCCCATGACAGGATAGGATAGAAATGTTTTAAATTTTAGTTACCTGGAACCAGTAGAGCATGCAGGTGGCTGATGAGGGGGCATTTGACTGTTTTACAGAACTGCCCACTTTTGTCATCCAGGTCCAGAGACCAGATAAAGGCTCCTCCAAAGTTGTTAGCTTTCAGGTAACTGGCCTGAGAGGACAATGAACAAAACACTCCAACAGCTCAAGAATTGTTGATGAAATATCTGTTTAACTGATTTCTGTACAACCAGTCTTTTTCAAATAATTAAGCGACAGTTTGAATTAAACTGATGATTACCTTGGTATTCAGGCTGTCATTGTTGTCAAATCCAACCCACTGGTTTTCTGCGATGGCATATGGAACTTTCTGATCGGTTATCAACTGGGGTGTAACCCCCTCAAGATAAAGGCAAATCTGAAATGAAAGGTCAAATTTCACATGTAGATCTAATGTATTCATTTAAACAGGAATTTCCACACTAAATACAGTAAAAGTCGTCAGCCTGTCACAAGGCTACTGATATAATCAATAACAATCATAGCTTGCAGTTTTACCTCATAATAGGCCCAGAATCCTTCTTCACCGGTGTAGCAGCCTTCCTCACCAGGACCATTGGCTGGTTCTTCAACATTACTGGATGCAGAGGAGAGGTTAAATGCTCGCCCGTATGCTGCTAACCCCATGTTTATCTTTTCTGGTGGTGCTCCCTGGTCCCGCCAGTACTGCATGGCAAAGTCCTACAATGTGGAGAAAAATGAACAATTAGAGTGAGCGGTCATCTCCAAAGGCTTTTAGGCTTTTACAGTATGAATCCCTGTACTTACAGTGTTAAAGTAGGTTTTGTTTCCAGTGTCCTGGGATCGCTGATATAAGGGGCTGTGATGTCCTGTGACACTTTCCCAGGGGCCGTGAAAGTCAAATGTCAGCACATTAATGAAATCCAGGTACCTGATTAAATGCAGAGGAGACCACATTCACCAAAACATGACTGTAGCTAATCACGGGTACAATGTCAAGAATTACATCAAGGAAGTTTTACGTTGNGTCAAATGTCAGCACATTAATGAAATCCAGGTACCTGATTAAATGCAGAGGAGACCACATTCACCAAAACATGACTGCAGCTAATCACGGGTACAATGTCAAGAATTACATCAAGGAAGTTTTACTTTGCAATCTGTGGGACTTCATAACTGGCATCGATGATTGCTTTCTCAGCAGAGACACTGGCAGTGATCAGTAATCGGTTATCTGCTGTTCC
>NC_065521.1:35560060-35561002 GCF_006386435.1 Epinephelus moara | reverse complement strand
CACAAAAATACCACATGAACTGGCAAAGCAAGAGTCATGGTCAGGAAAATAACAAGATATTGAAATGTTGCTTACACTTGTCTTTGCACTGACACAAAAAGGCCCAAATGCTCTTGAAAGTAACTCACTTTTGTGTGTTAAAGGTCAGGCCACCAACCGCCAACAGGGTTTTGAGCAGTGGATTTCTGTGGGAGCATAAAAGTAGTAATTATTTAATATAAACAAAAAAATATTAATTAGCAAAATAAAAAAATTCATCCTCATTTCCACAATATTAATAGGCTGATGCACTGACCTGGTTTTGAGTCCATTAAAGGCCTCATACTGTTGTATGTCAGTTGCTCTGCTGGGGACCAGCTCATGTTGGTTATTAATGTCAGAAAAGGCGTAGATCAGATGGGTGCACTTGTTTGGATCAATGTCTGAAACTGTGAACTTCCCGTACTCCGCTCTGTCTTCAGCCAAGCTGTTATAGTAACACACCAGCCTGGAGGAAGAGGCTGAGACATGGAAGAAAATCATGATGGTTTTAATTTGTTTTTGAAGACATCAATTATATATATTACATTCCTGTTTACAAACAACCGGTCACTTATTGACATTATTTATCTCCTAGTAAGACTGTTGATCATTATTAATACATGTTATAAACTTACCCAAGGTGACGATGATCAGACAGAGACCTTCAAAGTGACAGAGTCGTTAGTATAAGGTTAAAAACAAAGCTTATCAGGTCAGTTCACCCAAATTACAAAACAACAATGGAAAGAAAACCCAGGTTTTCTCTGCAATTTTTGATTGGTAAGCACCACAAACTAAATTCCCTTGATTCTCACTTAAAGTAAGGAATTTATATGTGACAGTGCAAAGAATCAATTTTTGGGATTTAACATAGCAGTCTGTCAGTACTGTGGTTGTTGTCAAATGCACATCTTCAGACAG
>NC_065521.1:35548107-35559400 GCF_006386435.1 Epinephelus moara | reverse complement strand
AAGTGACCACAGAATGTTCCCCTGAGTATTTTATCTGTTTACAGATGCTGGTCACCATCATATGATTATTTCTCAGCACCCACACACTAACAGTATCACACTAACCACACAATGAAAGTATGATGAAGTTAAGAACTGATCAGGTCTGATCTAACTTAGAATCATGACACGCATGTCATTGGCACAACCACAGTAATAATGAGATTAGGTACAACAAGCGAAAAGAGAAAGAGTCTACATGGTGCCTGCTGGTTCACTCTACCCCTCCACCTTCCTCCCTAAAATGTATTTAGTGTAGCTAGTTATAGAGATAGAGCAGGTATAGAAAAATAAAAAGCAACAAGAAAGAAATCACAAGTGGGTCGTTAAAATCAGAGTAAAAGGGATACTTACAAAGTTACTGATGAAAGAAGCAAATACGGTGTCTTACTTGTAAGTGATGAATGCCTGACAGATGTCTGGCTGTGCTGTTTTAAATGAGGTAGACAGCTGACAGGGTGTGACAGTTAACTAGGGTGTGGATAATTACTGCATGTTGCAATGTCCAAAACAATTGAATAGTGATGGAAGGTGGAACAATAGAATGAAGCAGTCACCTCATGCCAGGCCCTTTTGACTTTAAACTCAAATTTTATTCACTGAATTAGCATGATATCAACATGTTCACATTTCTGTTTGTTAAGGAGGTTCTTTCTCTCTTTTAGGGGGACTGAGAACCCCACAGTCATCAGTGTTAATGTGCACCAGAGTCTGATTCAGACCACTCAGAAAGTGTTGTTTTTGATGAAACTAATGTAAGAATAAGAAGTCTTTTTTTCCACATTTCACATTGTGAGCTTTTAGTGTCTTGTAATTACTTGCTTAAAACTCTATCAAGTGACCAGAAAGACAGAAATACTTGGCCAATATAAGACATTAGCACTGCAATAATTCAGTGGTACTTTAAAGGTTTTTTTCTGGTAATCAGCAGAAAGAACAAAATGTAATATGCAATAAAGATCCAGACTTAAACTAGGGATGTTGCAATTTCATTGTCAGCATTGTCTTAAAACACCAGACCACCAGGACACCCCACGTTTGTGGTATATTTTTGAGCCATTAATCTAGCAAGGCTACGTTCATGTTAGCTACATTACAGGGAAAAACTAAAAATAACAAAATCAACATTTTAACACACTATTAATAATAACAAAATGTTTTCTCTGGCATGTATCAGTCAAAAGGTGAATATTCACCTGCTGTTCATCGCCAATACTTGAGAGACGTCTTGTAATCAACAATTACGTTTAAACAACGTCATGATATGACGTGTGACATATGTCAACTTAACTGTTAAAGACAAACTAACAATACATGCATAGAACAAGGCTACAATTAGTCAAAATGAGCAGCAGCAGCATTCTCATGTACAAGGCGGGTCTAATTACACAGGGGTTAAAAATAAACCAGCAAGAACAAACCTACACAAAAGGTTAGCTTCAGTGACAAAGACAGCAATTAATGCCATAATGAACAGCACAATCATCAAATAAAGCATGTTCTCAAACAATGTTATACACAACCAAGTAAATAGCACACACACCCAACTGGGTTAGAAACACCTATGTCCCACCTTGTTCTTTATTCACAAACAGTACTAAACAATGCTGTGTTGACAAGTGTTGGCTGGAATATGCTTCCCAATATGGATGGGTGCAGCATTCTGTTACTGCACTGCTTTAACTGAATGAGCAGACTGACCAAATATATTGCTTAAACTATGGACGGGCTGACTGGGCACAGGCACAGGGGCTCTCTGGCCTTTACTTGCAACATGTCACTCAAATGAACAAGTACTGACCAGGAAGAGACTCAAAGTGACCACAAAGAGATACAAAATGACTACAAAGAGATGCATAATGACTACAAAGAGAAGAAAGACCACTGCAAAGTTCTACCCGCTCTCACTCCAAAATCATCAAATACCAGTGTTTGGGCAATGACTTCCGCGTCAGACACAGATGAAAAAAGCCATCCTTTCACATTGGCATAATATGCGTCTGGGCACTGTCAGTATGTAACGGTGCCCGACGGCGTCAGGGGCAAATGCAGCCACACAACAATGTAAGTTTACGGATTGAAAAGTCAGAGGAGGGTGGGTGGGTGGGTGGGTGTGAGTGATTATAGATGGTTCCAACAATCATCGACTTTCACCCGGGAGGCCGGTGTTTGCTTCCCGTATCAATGTAAAGCCAAACCCTGTTATTTTTTTCTCAACCTAACCACATGCCTCTGTCTCCTGAATGTAACTATGTACATTTGTTGTTGAGGGAAGAAAATGTCAATTTGTGGTGTTGTACTGATATGGTACTTTTATTTTGAAAGAGACTGTATGCAATCTGTACATTTAATCTGAAAACAGAAGTGTATAGACCCTTTCATTGTTAATGTACAGTATGACGAGAGCACCGCACTCTTGGAGTGTCAGAGCACACTCTGGGCACTCTGTCTGGGGAGATGGGGCAGCAGTGCATCGAAAGGAGTGAATGTGTTATTGACTTAACTGCTCGTTAATTCATATAGTAATATAACACTCCATTCCTTTGACCAACAGGGCTCTCATTTTAGTGTCAGACTGAATTTATGAACACATACATAACATACATAATAAATAGACAAGCTGACTGGCAGAATTAACATTATTGGATGTATAATGTGCAGATATTGCACAGTTGATATTGCACATCAGTGATGATTGATTGTCAGTAGTTATCATATGTGTGGTCTACTGGGAGTAGTGTTGGTTGTGTTGTCTGACAGCAGCAGGAAGGAAGGACCTGCAGTATCTCTCCTTCAAACACTGTGGCAGTCTGTCACTGGAGGAGTTGCCCAGTGCATCCAGAGTCAATATGTGTCCAGATCTGAAATATTGTTAGGAGTGTTGCAAATTGTGTGTTATATAATTCTAAGAAGGGCCCCCAGTATGCAGAAATATTTAAATACACCATTTTGAAAAAAGGCAATGGGCAAAGACTGTGGCCACCAAATGGTGGTTGCAACTATAAAGCCCGGCTACAACCAGAGATGGCCAGTATTTTAATTAAATGTATTTAAAATATGCAAATAAATACTCTTAAGTATTTTGCTATATGTATTTTCTTGAGCAGAAACAAATATTATGTAAATCGTAACAAAATACTTTAAGAGCTTGTATTTGTGTTTTTAAATACTTAAAATATCTTATTTAACATGTCATTTTAGTCTCACATTAGACAATTTTCCATTTAGAATGTAGAAAAAAAACTACAACAGTTAGACAAATTACATTCTTTGGCTAAATGCAAGTGATTCATGTAACATTAGCTGTCGGGTCCAACAACATATTCAGTGTGAACTGTATTTCATTTGTGTTCCCCTGGACTGCAGTGTTACAGAGTACACAAAGGAGGATTTTGTATTTTTTTTTTGTATTGGGGGAAGGTAAGGGGTAGCTTTTCTTAGTTTTTCACTGTTTTTTACTGTTTCATACTCTGCTGTAGTGGTACTGTTTTGTGTCTTTTGCACTTATTCAATCGGTTGCTTGTAAAGTTGGAGATTTATAGATTTACCTACTCTAGTGCACTTATTAAACTTAGCCTTTGATCTTTGAAAGGTAGTAGTTGAAAACAAAATCTGGCAGTTGAAAAAAGCCTTGTTTTTTCTATATTGGCATGCATGTTGGAGCGCATTAGCCTATTTAGTGTTTTTTTTTTTTTTTTACAAGATCTGGTACAAACGGTTTGTTTTTGGTGCAATTTTAAAGGAGTCACGTAATAAAATAATAAAGAATAATTTGATGAAATGTTCCTATGTTAATCTTAGATTTAGTCATGTTTTCTGATGGAAGCGTTCATCACACATGATGTATTTACGGAACATTTATTTCACAAGTATATTCATTGTGCTTCATACTAAAATACATATACCATCTAAACAAGTAAAACATAATATGAAAAGTGAAGTAAAGTAAATTCAGTGCTCACAAAATGAAAGACAAAAAAATGTTCAAGGAAAAACCAATGAATCAACCCCTACTTTAGCCAACAGAAACAAAACCATAAACACAGAAAGAGACATCTGAGGTCATCAAGCATTTTTATTTAGAAAGCAGAACCAAAGTTAACGGTCTAGATCCTGTTTTGGGTGAAGTCAGAAAAACATGCTTTAATGACCTGAGAGATCTGATTCGGTTCTCGTCTGAGCAGAGCAGAAACCATTAAGAGCCTGATAGATTTATAAATAGAATTTTAAAAAATAGATTCTGTATTGCACTCAGAGACAGAGAAGTAATTTAAACACTGGTATCTTTGTGTGTATGAATAAGGACTCTGGATGCTGTGTTTTAAATGAGCTGGAGCCTTTCCATTGTTTGTTCTGGTAATCAAGTAAAAAGTTCATTAGAGTAGTTTAACCTGTTTGAGATGAATGAATGAGACAGTTTCTCAGAAAGAGTTAAATGAATCCGTAACTTCTGATGATTCCTCAGGTGATATTCAACTAAATATGAACAAGTACACACCCATACAATGTAGTTAGATACATCAACAGTTACATATGTCACAACCATATATTAAGTAATGCATGTCAGATCAAATGATGTACAAACAAACAAACAAACAAACAAACAAACCAAGAACATACTTAGACAAGAAATTGTACATATTGGAGCTTTGGACAATGCCCCCCTTTTGTTGATAAGAGCAAACATTATCACTTATGGACAGTAAAATGATAATTTGCAGCTCTCTAGTTAACAACATGTGCCGCAAGATTCTTGAAAAGTCAACCCTGTTGAGCATTTTTGCCTGATGCCTTCCCCAAAGACACAGTTGAAAAAAAAGGTTGGGTCAGTACTGTCAGGAAAGTGCCCAAATTGCTGTCCATTACATGGGTCTGTATTAAGTGGAGTGACTGTTGTGGGAGCTGCAGTTGTGGGAGCTGCAGTTGTGGGAGCTGCTGTTGTGGGAGCTGCAGTTGTGGGAGCTGCAGTTGTGGGAGCTGCGGTTGTAGGAGCTGCAGTTGTGGGAGCGGCTGTTGTGGGAGTGGCTGTTGTGGGAGCTGCAGTTGTGGGAGCTGCAGTTGTGGGAACGGCTGTTGTGGGAGCGGCTGTTGTGGGGGCGGCTGTTGTGGGAGCTGCAGTTGTGGGAGCTGCTGTTGTAGGAGCTGCTGTTGTTGGAGCTTTAGTTGTTGGAGCTGCTGTTGTGGCAGTGTTTGTTGTAGCTGTAAGGTCAGGAAAACCTAAAAGAACAAGAATCAGATATTTTGTTAACTCTTTACCTCTGTTTGATCAACACATCATATTTTCATATCACTGAGCATGACTGCTGAGATTTCTTCAAAGAAAGAGCAGATATTTGCACTCTGCATGATAAAATATAATAAAGTCAATAACAGGTGATTACATTAAGGCTGACCTAATTAAATCAAACACACAGGATGTCAGGATAGGATAGAAACATGTTGGATTTTGATTACCTGGACACAGGAGAGTGTGCAGGTGGCTGATGAAAGGATTGTTGCCCTGTTTACAGAACTGTCCACTAGTGTCATCCAGGTCCAGAGACCAGACGACAGCTCCTCCAAAGTTGTTAGCCTTTAGGTAACTGGTCTGAGAGGATGATGAACAAAACACTTTAACCGCTGATGTCATGTTAGGAATTACTGAGCATTACTTTAGCATGAATGAAACAGATGACTACCTTAACTTCAAGGCTGTAGTGGTTGTCAAATCCAACCCACTGATTTCCTGTGGTGGCGTATGGAACGCTCTGATCAGAGATCATCCGGACTTCTACTCTTTCAAGATAAAGGCAAGTCTGAAGACAAGAATCAAATGTCACATTTAGATTTAATGGTTAATATAAAAATAAAAGTATAGTAATAGCAGTTAATAGAAATTATAATAATAATAATAATAATAATATTAATAATAACAATGATAATGATAATAAGAACAACAACAAACTTTATTTAAATAGCATCTTTCAAACATAAAATGCAGCTCAAAGTTCTTTACAAAGAGGGGGACAAAAAGAAAAACATAAAAGCATAAGAGGTACACAAAGCTGTAAGATACACAAAGTTGTTATGAGAACCTGAAGAAAAGATGAAAGATGTAAAGCACTAAAATATTAAAAGACCAAAAACCAGATACAATAGAAAGATATCAATATACGACTAATGAATCAACATCAGGTCAGAATGAAATAGAGCAGTGGCATAAACTGGGTAAAGCAGTCTGATAATAGATGAGGTTCTTGATCTCAGAGACAGTCAGAGTAAAAAGGTGTTTTTGAGCTGTTTCTTAAAGACACTCACAGAATCTGATTAACAAGCATGCCGTGGTAGTGTTTTCTATAATTGGTGGGCATAGGTGCTAATGGCTGCTTCTGCAACTTTTTAATCAAGGAGGTTATTTATATGAATTAATTACATTCATAGCTTGCAGTTTTACCTCATAATAGGCCCAGAGTCCTTCTTCACCAGTGAAGAGACCTCCTATACCAGCACCACTGGCTGGTGCTCCAACATTACTGGATGCAGAGGAGAGGTTAAAAACTCGCCCGTATGCCGCTAACCCCATGTTTATCTTTTGTGGTGGTGCTCCGTGGTCCCGCCAGTACCGCATGGCATAGTCCTACAATGAGGAGAAAGAAAAAACAATTGGGATGAGACGACATCTCTAAATGGAAAGGCATTTAGACAGTTAGAATGTGAATCCCTGTTCTTACAGTGTTAGCGTAGATGTTGTTTCCAGTGTCCTGGGATCCCTGATATAAGGGGCTGTGATGTCCTGTGACACTTTCCCAGGGGCGGTGAAAGTCAAATGTCAGCACATTAATGAAATCCAGGTACCTGATTAAATGCAGAGGAGACCACATTCACCAAAACATGACTGCAGTTAATTATGGGTATAATGTTAGGACTTGCATTCAGTGAGTTTTACTTGACAATCTGTGGGACTTCATAACTGGCATCGATGATTGCTTTCTCAGCAGAGACACTAGCAGTGACCAGTAATCTGTTATCTGCTGTTCCCTCAGCCATAAAGGCCTCTTTGAGCTCCTGTACAACACAGAAGCACAGTTCAGTCTCAGTTAAATATAAAATGTAATATTTTCATACAGTACAGCATATTTCTGACAGTGTCTGTCCCAGAAGATAAATTTTGACCTTGCACAGCAGTGTGAATCTATGCTTGTCCTGTGGTCGGCTTCCAGCTCCTCCAGGGTACCGCCAGTCAAGGTTTATCCCATCGAAACCATTTGCTCTCAGTAGTGTGATAGCAGACCTGATAAACTTTGCTCTGTTTTGTTGTGTTGCCACCATTGCACTGAATCTGGCAAACATTTAAACAAAACAGTGTTTTTAAGATGACACTCAGCTGAGAGCACCAGGTCATGTAGCAAAGACCAACATACAGCCATAAGTAAATGGTCAGGTTCCCATGTTTAACACATGTGAAACACATTTTGTGAGTTTCAGTGGAGTAATATTTGTTAAAAGTAGGAGTTAATAAAAAGGGAATGTTGTCACCCACAATGAAAAATAATTTAAGTTAAATCTTTCAATAAAACACCAATTCATTTGGAGTTTGCAGATACTAACAATACTGACCCCTTTATGTGCACATGTTGGTTTCTCATGATGTCATGCAGGTATCAGATATCAACATTCCTGCTTGTTGAACTATGTTTCAGTGTTTGCATTAATATATTGTTGCTGAAAACTGACATTTTGTGTGCTGATTGAATCAGGAAATTAACTTATTTATGTATTTAAATACCATCTCACTCTGCTACCTCATTTATATGAAACCACATACAATGTACGCTGTGCAGAGCACAAAAAACATATGGGCACAACAAGTTTCATGGTCAGAAAATACCAATGTGTTGAAGTGATGCTTACACTTGTCTTTGCAATGACACACAAAAAAGGCCTCAGTGTTCATGTAAGTAACTCACTTTTGTGTGTTAAAGTTCAGGCCACCAACAGCCAACAGGGTTTTGAGCAGTGGATTTCTGTGGAGCAAAATAGTTCAGTAATGATTATTTAATAAAACAGGAAATTCAGCATCATTTCCACAATATTTATAGACTAAGGGGACAAAAGTGAAAAGGTCTGAATGCACTGATTTGGCTGAAGCACTGACCTGGTTTTGAGTCCATTGAAGGCCTGATAGCGTAGTATGTCAGTTGCTGTGCTCGGGACCAGCCTGTGTTGTTTGTTAATGTCAGAGAAGGCGTAGATCACATGGGTACACTTGTTTGGATCAATATTTGAAACCGTGAACTTCCCTCTTTTTTCAGACAAGCTGTTGTAGTAACACACCAGCCTGTGGGAAGAGGCTGAGGGAGAGGCTGAGGGAGAGGCTGAGGGAGAGGCTGAGACAGGAAGAAAATCATGATGGTTTTAATTTGTTTCTGGAGACATCATTATTAAGGTCCTTGTTAACCAACAATGAGTTCGTGAGATTATTTATCTGCTGGTAAAACTGTTGATAATTAATAATGTATGTTATAAACTTACCCAAGCTGGCCATCATCAAACAGAGACCTTGAAAGTGACAGACTGGTCAGTATTTAGGTTAAAAACAAAGCTTAAGAGGTCAGTTTGCCCAAATTACAACAGGTGTGTACTGTCTGGATTCTCCACAGTTAGTTACCAGTACATTTTCAATCTTTTTGGTCAGCACCACAAACCAAATTCCATTCACTCTCATAAATCCGAGAGACAAAAACATGTGTAAGCAAAGCTTAAGAATATCTTAGATACCACTGGAGGAAAATGAGAAAATGTGTGTTTTTGTGATTTGGGTGAATTGACTCTTTAAGGAAACAAAACTTGAGCAGCATGTCTTACCTGCAGTCAGAGTGAGCCTGCACATGTTGTCACTGTGTGGATAAGCAGAGGAAACAAAACAAACAAAAACAGTTTGATACAAATCCTCACTCTGTTAATAAACTGTTGCCACAAATATACAGTTCAAGTCAGAAAACAGCACATCTCTAACTAATTCTTAGTATTAAAAACAAAGAAGCAAAATATGGTCTAATAACATCAGAGTTAAAGGGATACTTACAAAGTCATGATGAAAGAAGCATATACTGTCTCTCTGCTGTGACTGATGACTGGTGGATCTCTGGATGTGCTGCTTTAAATCAGGTGCACAGCTGACAGGGTGGGGCAGTTCACGAGGGTGTGGATAATTACTGCAATGTCAGAATTTCTAAAGCAATTGGATGCTAATTGAAACTGGGTCAGTGGTTAAAAGTCACCTCATGCCAGACCCTTTTGACTTTACATTCAGATTTTGGTCACTGAAAGAGCTTGATACCACGGTGTTTAAATTTGTCTGTTAAAGAAGTTCTTTCACTCTTTTGGAGGAACTGGGAGGCCTGCAGTCATCAGTATTGATGCGGGCTACAGATTCAAACAGAGGAGAAGTTATGTGCGACGAAGGTCTCCTACCAGACTCAAACCAGGAGAGTTTCAACTTCAGTATCTGAAATCCCTAGACCACCAGGATGCCCTACGTCTGGGGTATATTTGTAGCCAATAATATAGCAAGTCTAGATTTATGTTAGCTCCATCAACTATGCAGCAGAAAACAAAAAAAAAACATTTTAACATCAGTATCAGTAACAACAGTTTCTCTGGCATGAACAGTCAAAAGTCGAATTTTCACCTGTAGTTCCCGGACATCCATTAAAACAACATAATTACAGTAATTATTGAATACAAAGAAACAATACATGCACATAACAAAGCTATAAACTGTGGAAATGACCAACAGGAGCATTGTGTTGCAAGGTGTGTCTAATTACACAGTGGTTATGAATAAATCTAATGACTAGCACAATCATCAAATAAGTCACGTACTGAAACAGTTTTATTGAAAAATAACAACCAAACAGACAAACAGGATACACACCCAACAGGGTTAGAAACACCTATCTGACATGTTGTTGTTCTTACTTTGGCATGACAAACAGAACTGAACAGTACTGGGTATTCTGAACATTGGCTGGGATGAAATGCAGCTGCTTCTTTGCTATATGGACCAGTACATCATTCTGTTTGTGTACCATTTTAACTGGACGGGCACACTTACCAAAATATACTGTTTTATCATGTTTTCCTCTCTTGTGATTTTTGTGAGGAGAAAATTGTCTGCACATGGTTCTCAACATGATGGACAAGCTGTCGGCTTGCAGCTAACACAGCTAACTCCATAAACACTGCTAACAACCCTAACCCTAACCCAATGGCAAAAGTGCTGACAACTAATGGTGTTAATCTGGGGGGGGGCAGAGGGTGGGCGACATGCTTCAGTGACAACGCCATGGGTTGAGATGGTGTTTTAAGCAGTTTGAGCACAGTGCAGAGCGGCGGTGATTAGCCAGACAGTGGGACACGCACACAGGGACTCACATGCACTAGCATGCACATGCTGGTGGACCGTCTACCACAACCACAAACAGAGAAGCTCAGATTACAAAGCACACATTTCATACTCCGCAATGGATCCTCTGCAGTCTACATAGAGAGGAGAAACAATATGCAAAAAATGTCTCCTACCAGACTCAAACCAGGAGTGTTTTAATTTATGGTCAGCATCTGAAATCCCTAAACCACATGGACGCCCTACGCCTGGGGTATATTTGTAGCCAATAATCCAGCAAGTCTATATTTATGTTATCTGCATCAGCTATACAGGCGAAAACAAAAAAATACAACTATTTAACATACTATCAGTAACAACAGTTATTTCTCTGGCATGAGAGTTTTTGCCTGTATTTCCTGGACATCCATTAAAACAACATAATGCTATATGCGGGGTAAGTCAAATTACAGTAATTATTAAATACAAAGAAACAAAACATGCACATAACAAGGCTAGATTTAATGGAAATGACCAACAGGAGCATTGTGGTGTAAGGTGTGTCTAAAAACACAGTGGTTATGAATAAATCTAATGACCAGCACAATCATCAAATAAGTCACGTACTGACACAGACAAACAAACAGGACACACACCCAACTGGGTTAGAAACACCTATCTGACATGTTGTTGTTCTTACTTGGAGGGGCGTCAACATGCTTCAGTGACAACGCCATGGGTTTGAACAGCATTTTCAGTGGTTTGAGCACAGTGTAGAGCGGTGGTGATTAGCCAGACAGTGGGGCACGCACACAGGGACTCACATACACTAGCATGCACATGCTGGTGGACCGTCTACCACAACCACAAACAGAGAAGCTCAGATTA